>NW_017975890.1:0-1944 GCF_001876935.1 Asparagus officinalis
TCCATCGTCGCTCGTTAACACTGAACCGGTTGTGGAGAACTATAGGCAATTTTTGATGCCTACAAAGGGATCTTGGGTCTTTGAGCCGAGGGTCCCGCGAATGACTCTGGAGGAGGATACCTTCTTGCGCCTACTTGGAGAGGCGGATCTGGAGGAGGAGGAAGAGAGGTACTCTTCAAACTTTTGCTGGTCGAACTCGTATTCGACCTCTTCATTCACCCGGATCTTGAATGCCGGTTGCGTCACGACGGCGTCGGTAGCGATGCCGTTGGCTCCCACTGTGGTCGCCAGCTTGTTTTCGGTGAAAGTCGCTGTTTTCATTGCTTTGAATCTGTTACAACTTTAAACGTTACAACAAGAATCGATAAAAAGTCAGTCTTTTTATAAGACCTCCTTGTGCAACAAAACAAAGATTACAACTTTTCGAAAATAAACACGAGATCCCGTTTTGGTGCGGTCTCGCTTGCGTGGGTCTTTGGCCTGTGACGGGGATGTTGATATCCGTGGACCACCGGGGCAATCAGATCCGGTCCGGATAAATCGGACAGAGTTTCGTCGATCCGCGTGAGATCTAGAAACTTCCGGTCCAGAAATATCGGACAGAGCTTCGTCGATCCGCGTGAGATCTAGAAGCTATAAGCGTATACCTCGGCTAAAGCGAGGTATTAGCTCTTCTTAGTATTAACGCTAAAGGCTAATACTAAGGATCGGATGGAATGGGTGATGAAGACTGATGTAGACCTCTCCTCCTCGGTTGAAGCGCTCGATCACTCTTTGCTGTAGCAGGGCTTCGCCAAGGCTCTCCAAAAATCCTCCCTCTCAACAAAGGCACTAGGGGTCTATTTATAGGTGTAGCGAGTAGGTAAGGGGGTCTAGGGGACCACTAGGGGGTGTGGACACCCCCTGGTGTCTCGGCCAGGCCGAGACACCCCTGGGGTGTCTAGGCTTTTCCTAGACACCCCCGGGGTATTCCGACATGCCGGGACTCCGTTTGAGGTGTTTGAGTTGTTTTCCCCGTAGATTCTTCGTCCGAACTCGGATTTGAGTGATTCCGGATACGTTGGATGCTTGACGAAGAGTTCGATTCGCTCTGGTGGTTGGATTATCTGTAGAGTGGTCGAGGCACGAAGGGCGTTGTCCTTTTTGTGAACAATGTCGGGTTCCCGATTAGTCCGGGTCTTCGTTGTTCCGAAATCCTATCCGCTCACGTAGCTCGTCGATTCACTTCAATCGTTCGTCGACGTTAATTGGACTCTTGTGGATCGGATGGTGACGTTCATCGTCGCTTTTTAACGCTGAACCGTTCGTGGAGACCTATAGGCAATTTTCAATGCCTACAAATAGTTGTAATTGGCAACTTGCCGAAGAACTATCAATAAACGATGATTTAGAGTATTCGATGTGTCTTGATAATATCACTAAAGAATTATACGATAACCCTGACTTGTTTATGCCTCTTCAGTCATTTTGTCTGACGAAAAAACAGGTACAAGATCCATGCGAAGCAACGCTTGTCATCCCCGCGGGAGCATGGAGTGGAAAAGAAGTCGTATACGGCAAAGGAAAAGAAGCCAAAGGCCCTTCCGCATACCCGATCACTTCGTATTGTAAGAATGCAAGACGATGAAGATAAACCTGCCCTCGATTACTATTCAGAATATGGACGCAAAAAGGCGCGGATATGATGCGAAAAGCGTGTATGTTGGGTATTGACTCACACTCGGAGGGGTCTTTTCTTGGTCGAGTGTCCGCGAGTTCACTCAAAACCTAAAAAACGCGATGATATTTCGTCAACAAGAGAGGTCTCGGTACGTACTCCTCATACGACGCACGAATGGTTCGCTGAAAGCATTGGATCAGATCGCGAACAAAGCCTAGAACTGGTGGCGGCATCCGGATTCGTTCAGCCCTTGGACTCGATTTTAGTATGGTGCAGATGGTGTG
>NW_017975891.1:0-1572 GCF_001876935.1 Asparagus officinalis
CCTACAAAACACCTTCCTCGTGGGATCGATATCTTAAATTTATAACTTGACACGGTTGTGCACTTGCAATCTTTTTGGTACATGTTTATGCCGCATCAGATTTGATGAACGGGGTTTTTCGTCCCTTCTTGGACCAGTTTGATAATTTTATTTATTAATGGTATTCTCATTCATTCGAGATCGAAGATAGAACACGAACAGTATCTACGGTTAGCTTTGAGGACTCTACGGGAGCATCAGTTATATGTCAAGTTCAGCAAGTGCAAGTTTTGGCTTTCAGGAGTCAGATTTTTCGGCCACATCATCAGCAGAGAGGACATAGTAGTGGGTCCAGCTAAGGTTACAACAGTTCTTGATTTGGAACCGCTGAAGACGGCGACAGAGATTCAAAGCTTCTTGGGTTAGCCGGTTATTACAGGAAGTTCATCCTAGACTTCTTGAAGATTTCGGCACCACTTACATGCCTTATGAAGAAGGGTGAACAGATCATCTGGAACACAGAGTGCCAGAAGGCCTTTGATGCTTTAAAAGCTAAGCTGACTACAGCACCAGTTTGACTATTCCGAGCAGCGTCAGGACATTCGTGTCTGCACAGAGGCATCGTTAGCAGGTTTGGGAGGCGTCTTAATGCGAACTCAGAGGGCAGTAGTGTATATCTCGTGATAGTTGAGTGTGAACGAGCAGAACTACCCCACTCATGATTTGGAGAAAGCAACAGTGGCATTTGCACTGAATTCACGAGATATTACTTGTATGGAGTACAATTTGAGTTGTTCACCGACCACCAGAGTTTGAAATATCTTTTCTCCCAGAAGGAACTCGACCAGAGACAGCGACGGTGGATTGAGTTTATTGAGGAATATGGATTCACGATTCAGTACATCCAGGAACACCTAAGACGTACATGGACTTAAAGAGACACTTTTATTAGAGTGATAAGCCTAGGAAGATTTTAGAGCATGTAGCTAAGTGTCTTACCTGTCAGCAAGTGAAGGTGGAACATCAGAGACCGGTAGGAACACTTCAGCCTTTACCCATTTTAAAGTGAAAGTAGGCGGACATTTTTATGGACGTTATTGTAGGGTTGCCGAAGTCGAAGAAAGAAAACGATTCTGTTTGGATGAAAATGGATAGACTAATGAAGTCAGCACATTTCATTCCAGTGGTCAGATTTGAAGAGTTAGTTGTGCTGAGAGTATCATCTATGAAAGACGTTCAGCGATTCGGAAGGCGGTGAAAGCTTGAGCTGAGATGTATTGGACCGTTCCGGATTTTTGGAGTTTATTGGGGCAGTTTCATATGAACTAGACTTTTCAGCAGCGATGTCTAGTGTACACAAGTATTTCATGTTTTAATGTTCAAGACACAATTACATGATGAAGAGCAGCAGTGAGTGTTGAACGCATCAGAGATTTAGCTTCAGGATGGTTTGACTATGATTGAGATCCTAGTTTGTATACTTGCTAGAAAAGACAAGAAATTTAGAATCAATATATATATATATTTTTCCCTTGGTGAAAATTCAGTGGAACCAGAAAGGAGTTGAGGAGGTTTCTCGGGAGCGCGAGGACG
>NW_017975892.1:0-1571 GCF_001876935.1 Asparagus officinalis
ACCTACGGATGATGGACCTACAGGTATGCAGATGACCTTATCATCCCAATCCTCCTTATTTGTCTAAATGTTCATTTTGACTAATAAAGAAGTACAATTATAGGACCAGCCGCTTGGGCCGATACCCTCATGACTCTTGGCATTCCCGCTGCATCTGAGGACGGTGGGATTGCAGGTATGCATACGATCTTTTTGTCCCGATTCTCCTTATTTGTCCAAATTTCCATTTGACTAATACAGGAGTGTAACTATAGGACCGGCCGTTGTGCCTGATACTACTACAGTTCCCGGGGCTGAAAGTCTGCATAGAAGTGGCGTCTCCCCGCCCTTGCCGAGTGGTATGAGCAATCTGCCTGCAGGGGTTGATATACCCTCCATGACCACTTCTGCCGCTATCTCAGAGCCTGTCGGACCTCCGTTGGCGTTGGTATGCTCGGAATTTACCTTTGAATTCCCTTATCGTATTCGATAATCCACTGAACTTCTATGTTGTTGCTTGTAGGATCTCGATCCTCTCTATATAAGCATGTCCGCGCCCTTTTGGTCGATACTGATCCTGACAGAGACATTTTTCGTACGGACCTCGGCTTCTTCACTGCCTTTTATAACGGCATGATCGAGAAACTTCTTCATAGAGGATACGGTTTCGATCAGTTCAGGCGTTCCTTTTCTCGCCACATGATGATGATGAGGGAAGAAGGATACCCGGAATTGGTCGATTCCTTCACCGCCGATTTCGCTGTCCTAGAGTCAGAGATCCAAGAGTTAAAGGAATTGGAGATTAATGGGGCTTCTTCTTTCGTGTCCTCTCAGCTGGAGCATAAGCTGGCACAGTGGCGTGACCTGAGATCTTCCATCGGATGCGAGCTTCAGTCACATGAGAGCTCCATTGCGCAGCTAATGGCTAATGTGGCGAGGAAAGATACGGATAGAGCTGAGTTACTCCGCTCTTTGGACTCGAGCCGCGAGGAAGTGACTAGGTTGAAAGAGGCCTTGAAGTGCGCCGAGGAATCTGCTGCTCTTATTGCAGATGACCTAGCCGGACTAGAGCGTTCTCGTGAACAGGCACTCGAGAGGCTAGGATCCACCCAGGAGAGACGCCGCGGAGATTTTGAGTAGTTCTGAAGAATCTGCTCGAGCTGATCTGCAGGCAGAACTCGAGCGGAGTTATGTAGATAGACTTTTTAGTTTAAAGTCTCATATCCTCGACCGCCAACTGCCTTCGGGCTAACGAGCTTTTTATTGTATGCTTTTGACTCGATCTATTAATAGAGACTCCGCATTTGCTTCTTTTGTGATCTTTCTGTATTTATTCTGAATGACAAGGTTTATGGGATTTTTGGCAAACCCCCAGCCATCAACGGGTTTGAAATGTCTTTACCGATTACCGTTTGAAATCGGACTAGCATGTGAATTATTAAACCCGTCTCACATGTAACGTTGTGCTAAGAAAATCGCCTTTCTTAGACTTGATGCTATGATTTTGAATACATAGACTTAAACATTTCTTATAGGGAAAAGGCACCCTGCACCGCGTATTAGGCGATGACTTATCCCTTCTTAGGCTTCGG
>NW_017975893.1:0-1571 GCF_001876935.1 Asparagus officinalis
CGTAATGTTCACCTCATTGGCCTTCGGGCCCTTTTTCTTGCTATTCTCCTTCTCTTTGAGCTTCGGGCAATCTCTCTTCCAATATCCCTGCTCCTTGTAGAATGCACATTGGTTCTTTGTTAGTTGGTGACGGCCTCTAGACTTTGACCTCCCTCTGTTACCACCTTTCGGATATGGGCTTCTACCTCTTGTCGACAAGGCCTCTCCTGAAGTACTAGCGCGGGAAGTCTCCTTATCCTTCCTCCTCAAATCGTAGTTCGTCAAAGCGTTAGTCACTTCACTATAGCTGATAGAAGATCTCCCGTTTAACAAAGTGAGCACGAAGGTATCATACTCCTCATCCGGTAAGGAGCCCAACAAAATAATCGCCTTGTACTCATCCGATATCTTCTCATCAACATTCGCCAAGTCCGACAACAACTTCGTATAGTTGTTCACATGTGCCGCAAGCGAGGTGCCTCTGGACATCTGGAATCTTAATAACCTACGCAGCAAGTGCAATCGGTTCTCAACACTCTTCGTAAGGTACTTATTGTTGAGAATTTCCCACATCTTCATCGTAGACGTCACCCCAATCACATCATACTTCAGCTCCTGTTCCAAATAGGACCTGATCACCCCACAAGCGTTCCTATTCATTTTCTCCCATACCGCCTCTTCATATTTAGGTGGCCTCTCGTGGACCATGATGGTCTCTTCCAAATTCTGAGCATTGAGCGCATCCTGTACGTCGCTCATCCACAAACCAAAGTTGATTTTTCCGTCATATTTCACCACACTAATTTTGGTGTTTTGAAAACCAACTTGTATTGTACCCGCCATCGATTTGCTGCTTTCACCTTCTTCTCCCATTGCGAACTAACTCCAAATTGTAGAGAAAGAACAAATTTGATAGAATTAGGAACCACCCAACTGAACCCTAGATCGGATTCCAAATAGATCTCCTATCCACACGAGGAAAGCAAAATCTCCAACGGCAACTCCTAATGCTATCTCCACCGAAGCCTAGAACTCCAAGAACCAAGCTTCACACAAAATCTTCCTCCACCAAAAAAACCCTAGATCTGAAATCTGGGCTCTGATACCACTTGTTGCGGGCAGCGGAAATTTCGGCAGCACTTCGGCAGCACAACAAGAGAGTCAGGTCGCAATAAGAATTCTTGTTTCTCAATGGGAAAAAGAATCTGAAGCCTATATCCTATCAAAGTAGGATATTAGCTCTTCCTCTCGTCAGCTCTAGGACTGCGCGTCGAGGGACCCTAAAAGCTATTACAAATCACACAAAAACAGTACAACCAATTTTAACGTGGTTCGGCAAATTGCCTACGTCCACGGGGCAAGGAGGGGGAGATCTACTAATAGAGGGAGAGAATACAACTAGGGTTTACAATCACTCACAATCTAAACCCTCAAACAAACTCTCTCAAATCCCTCACAAACTCTCTCTACAAAAGGATGCAAAAGGACTCTCTAAAATCGGAGCCGAGAACTAATTCGTAGCTGCCAAAAAACCAAAGCACCTTGCACGAAAACCTCCTGCACTTTAATTTTCTTTGCAGCCGCACAAATTG
>NW_017975894.1:0-1569 GCF_001876935.1 Asparagus officinalis
CTCGTGTTGTGATTTCCTAAGTACCAAAACCCATTGTTGTTAGGATAAATGATTTATAATATTATGTATAAATTGTATTTTCATATACATCGAGCCCTATCCCTTGGGGTTGGTTGTGATGTTGCTCGCTAGCGCTTTGACGCTCATTGTCCCTCCCCCTTTCAGGTAACGAGCCAGGAGCCCGGAGAGTCGCAGGTTGATGGCGATGCATTTTAGCTTCAGCTGTCTACTTAGTTATATTTTCTTTTGGAGTTCCACAGTAGACTTTTGTTTAGACATTTGAGAGCCTTATTCTAGAAGTTGTAAAGGCCGTGTGCCTTATTTCCTCTTGTCAGATATTTGTATTTTGAGACTTGTTGAGTATTCCAGTTTATCTATTCAGACATTGACTATGTATTTCTGTATGTTGGATGATGAGACGTTAATGTGATCACTATCATTTCATCAGTTATTTCTTATATTATCTTTTACCTGCTTTTGTACCTACACCTGTTGTTGATTCCACTAGAGAGATAGTAATTGTGATGGTGAGACATGTTATTGCACGGTGTGGTGCATGGCAGGTTTGACATTTCTGGTTTCACCTCGGACTGCAGCCTTGTGTGAACCCAGGGGCGTCACAATTTTGCTCTCTGTTCTATTTCGATCGATTGACCAGTCGACTGACGAGATCATCAGTTGACTGAAATGATCATCAGTCGACTGATGAGCTGGATATCGTATACAACGTTCATCTCATCAGTCGACTGATGCTTCCCGTCAGTCGACTGATGGGGACTGTAACGGCTATATTTGTACAGTTTTAGAAATACGATTTTCTTAGGATCCTGTCTGGTTCTTTGGGGTTTTGGCTGTAGTATTCTCTCCTTATAAATACCTAACAACCCCATCTACCTCAGGACCAAGCTTTTATTACAAATTACTTGAGTTTAAGTTTATTGTTTTCAAAAGAGCTTCAACTTTCATTTGCTTTCACTATTTCTAAGTTCACATCCCAAACTTCAATTGCAATCTCTCCTCTTGCCATAGGGCTACTATAAAGAGAGAGTTTTTCTTCGAATTGTGACTGTTGTGAGCTTGATCTCGTGGAGATCTACTGTGTGGTTATGAGATCTCGAATGAGATCATTGTGTAGAAGAAGTTCCGGCTTCCAAACTGGGTGTGTAGTGGATTTCTCCTCGAGAGTGGGGAGCGGGGACGTAGGTCAGCGGACCGAACCTTGTGAGCACATCGCGCGTTATCAATTGGCTAACTATCTCTATCTCTACTCTCTTTTTATTGTCATTGCATTTTATTTTGAGTGTGGTTTGTTGGAATTACTTTTAATTGCATTTTATTCATCTATAAACCCTATTCACCCCCCTCCCCTTAGGGCCTTTCAATTAGTATCAGAGCAAGGTCTCTACTTTTGTTAGGATTAAAACCCTTAGAGAAAAGATCGTTATGGAGGCTTCAATGAACATGCATATGCTAGAAGGACAATCCACCACTAGACCACTATTCTTCATCGGTAGCAACTTTGCATATTGGAAAGCTAGGATGAGAATTTATTTACAATGTATTGACCTT
>NW_017975895.1:0-1566 GCF_001876935.1 Asparagus officinalis
GGACTGACGTTCGTGCTTGGATACGTCGCCCGATGGTTCATTAGTTCGTATTGAGCCGTGTTAAGGGACTTATAAGCAATTTTATATGCCTATAGATACCCCCTCCAAAGTTTTCCAGTCTCGTTCTTTTATAGAGGAGTCTGGAATACTTTGGATATGAATGTCCTAACCTTCAATCGGTGTAACGGGCTCTTGGAATGGCTTCTATTCTCGATTCCTTCAATCTTCCAGGCTATCCGGTGCTTTGTCGAATGCTTGAGAGGGTTCCGGTGCTGCATTTATTGTCTGACCGTTGTCGGAATTTTGAATTTGAAGTCGATTCTTGATTTCCTGGCTTTTTAGCTCGGGTTAGTTGCTTCAACATGAAATTGACCATCGGTTGAGGGCTTTGAATCTTCATTGTGACGCGTTGTCTGGCGTTTAACACAGTTTATACTCGTAAGTATTTTGGAGTCTACACAGTTTAAACTCTTAAGGAGTTGGAGCGGGGAGGTCTAGTTTATACTCATACACTCCTGGGAGTTATGTTAAGTTATCCTTAAGAATATTTTTAGAAAAATATTCTCCAGAAACTTCTCAACAAAGAGGAGGGAATAGTTTATACTCGTATACCTTATTGGAGTATTCTTTAGGTTCGAATAATCTGAACCGGCCCAGAAAATGTGCCAAAAAGGCAGTATTTGGGTTCAAAAATTTCTCCGACCTTTCCAAATATATGGTAGAGGGGTTAAATAGGTGAAGGACTGAACCGTAGGTTGATCTAAAGTCGTTCCGATGCTTAATTCAGCTCCAATTTGAATTCTGGTTCAAATTTGGTTCAAACTGGTTCAATTTGACTCAAACTGGCTTATTCTGGTTCAATCTGGCTCAATTTGGCTCATTCTGGCTCAATTTGGCTCATTCTGGTCTGGTCTGGTCCAGCCAGGCTCAATTTGACTCATTCTGGAGCGTTCTCATCTCACGCAATATACGGGCGTCGTGGCGAGTATTATTCGATCTCCGACGATGTTTCTCCTATCCCAGTCACTCCTCAATTCGTTTTGGGCACATCGACTGAGGTTGTCCAGGCGGTGAAGGAAGGTGGGCACCGAGCTCTTCGACAGTTGATTACCGATGCACCTCTTGTGAAGGACGCTAGTTCTATTCAGCCTCTTCGGAAGAGCGATTTCTTATTTGGCGACTCTGTCGAAGACCCGGATGCCGTGTTTATTGAGGCTGAGCAGTGGCTTCATAAAACTGGCAGTGGCTTCATATACTTGCCGAAGATTCCTCGGCATTGTTCATTGACTGAGCTCAGGCGTCAGGCCGTGACACGGGAGATGTCGTGGCGCTTGACGGAGGAGCATGAGAGCGTCCATTGCGGCTACATTACTCATCAGGCGTTTCCTGGCTCGAGCAGAAGTCACATCACCGGATTGCGTCCCGGAGTACTGGGGCTAGACGCACCACCACGTAATGAGTTCTTCGCCACTGCTTCTACCTTGAGGAATCGCCTCACTGCTCTAGGACGGGAGATGCCTGCGACGCGTCACAGGATTTATGGTTGGGTCCATTCTTTGGACAAGT
>NW_017975896.1:0-1565 GCF_001876935.1 Asparagus officinalis
CAAGCTAGAATTTCTCGGGCTTTCGATAAAAAAGTCCGACGACGAAGCTTTAAAGAAGGAGATCTAGTGTTTGCTGTTAGACGACCTATGATCCTCAACTCCAAAAAGAAAGGAAAATTTGAACCAAAATAGGAAGGACCGTTTGTAATAGAAACAGTCTATTTGAATGGTGCTTATCGCTTAATTACCCAAGATGTCAACAAATTGATGATGCCAATAAATGGGAAGTTCCTAAAAAAATATTATCCATAATATATTCAGGATAACCTATGTAAAGCGGGAAGTTCCTAGAGAATCCTATATAGGATATTTCAGGATAACCCGAGATCAGTTCACTGTTTTAAATAAGAAGCTGGTCATTTGAATAATTCATTGTTTGATTATCACAAAGTTCTTTTACAACTCCTGTTGAGACGAGATTCAAATTTGTAAACAATTAATCTTTCCTCACAAAATCTCTCATCGATCAAATCGATTGACAAAAAGTACACCAAAATACGTCGTGGATTAAAATCATTCAAACTTTCACCTTTCATTTGGGTCAAACCTTTAAACAGTTAGGACCAGAGCTAAAATCCCCTCTCGATTCCTTCAATGAACGAGAGGCCCACAAATCGAGCGATCAAACCTTCCTACGGTTAGGATCATCTCAAAACTCCCACTTGGTCAAACCTTACTACAGTTAGGACCACAACCAAAATCTCCTTTCGATTCATTTTACGAATGAAAGGTCCACTTTTGAATTGAGTAATCAAACCTTATGACAGTTAGGATTACTCAAACCAATCCAGATTCTCTAAGCGGAGATCCCACTTTGAGTTTTTTTATTCCAGGAGATAGAATATAAAATTCTTCCTGTCACGCCCCGCTTCCCAAAATACCAGGGAATCGGAACGTGAACAAGCCCGCGACGTATTAGATCAAGGAGAATAAATAAAAATAAATGTTTCTCCTCAACCTAATACGCTAAGCGTCTGGAAATAAGTTCAATGCGAAGCCACAGGTCCCCGATCACAATCAGCAAGAATATAATAGACAAACTCAGAATGAAGAAATACATATCACAATGAATAACATCCGAGACATAATATTCGGGTCAAACGTGCCCTTATACAAATCTGAACAAATGAATACTGAAGAGATACAAAATACAACGATCAGGCGAAAATAGAAAGAACTACAAAAGTAAGCTAAGACCATCGAACGACTGGAGGGAAATAACTAAACTTCGGCTTCTACAAGGCACTCCTGCTGAGAATCCTCTGACTCCTGCTAAACCTGTTCTTCATCTAAGTCTGACGTACACCAGAGAAAACAGGTGTACGTCAGGTGCATGGCGCACGGCAAGACCCGACCCCACAAAGAAAAATAGAACGAACGGAAATCCCATGCGAAAAACGATACGATAACAGAAACAACAAAAGAACGTACAACTGAAATCCACAAATCAACATGAAAATACTACTAAATCATGATAACATAAAGAATCCAAAATTGATCAGGTAACGAGGTCATGCAGCTAGCGATCAGACTAATCATCCAAGTCACAAGGGCATACACTAGAT
>NW_017975897.1:0-1565 GCF_001876935.1 Asparagus officinalis
TTGCCCCTAGAGCTGTGAAGTGTATCTTTGTGGGATATTCTGCTACTCAGAAGGGATATGTTTGCTGGAACCCGGTGGAAAAAAGGTTGTTTGTGAGCATGGATGTGCACTTTCGAGAACTCGAGCCATATTACATCCAGAAGGTAACTTCATCTGCTGGTAACTCGCTCAATACTAGAAGTATGGGGCGAGAGGAGGAGAATGGTGAGAGACCGGAGAACAATGTGGAGAAATCCATTTCATCCATTTCTGTATCGATTCCTTGGGAGGGAGAATTGGTTGAGGAGGAGTTGGTTGAGGAGGAGCAGGAGAATCACGAAGAAAAGGAAAATGAGACAAGAGGTGTTAGGCCCACTGTCCAAGGGGAGCTACTAACCTATAGTAGGAAGGGCAAACAAATTGGAGAAACAGTATCTACAGTGCCACTAGTGCTGCCAAGTCTCTTGCCGACGCCCACCCCGACTCCTGAAATACCTACACCACCAATTTCATCCCAAGGTGATAACATTCCTACTGATAACATTCCTCTCCCTACTCCTCCCACACCAATATCAGTACGGAGGACTACTCGTAGTAATGCGGGACATCCTCCCGATAGATATGGTTGGGATCTTGCCCAGTATGTATCATATTCTAGTATCCACCCTGCATATGGAGCATTCATTGCATCATTGGACTCTGTTACTGTACCTAACAATTGGCAGGTTGCTAAGAAGGACCCAAAATGGAAAGCGGCTATGCACGAGGAGCTAGGAGCTCTAGAGAAGAACCGCACTTGGGAGCTAGTAAAGTTACCAGAAGGAAAGAGAGCAGTTGGATGCAAGTGGGTCTTCACTGTGAAGCAGAATCCAGATGGACAAGTTGAGCGCTACAAGGCTCGTCTGGTGGCAAAAGGGTATAGTCAGACATATGGCATCGATTATGATGAGACTTTTGTACCAGTGGCGAAGATGAGCACTGTTCAGACCTTAATCTCTCTGGCAGAAAATGGTGGATGGAAGCTACACCAACTAGATGTGAAGAATGTATTTCTTCATGAAGATCTAGTGGAGGAGGTATACATGGAGATACCACCAGGATTTGGTACAGATCAGACAGTGGGAAAGGTCTGCAGATTGAAGAAGTCTCTCTATGGTCTGAAGCAATCTCCCCGTGCTTGGTTTGACAGATTCAGAAGGGCTATGATCGATATGGGATACCAACAGATCAACGCCGACCATACAGTGTTCTTTCGACGGAGTGGAGGCCACATTACTATGCTCGCCGTATATGTGGATGATATGATTATTACAGGGGATGATGAGAAGGAGATTGCCCAACTCAAAGTGAGACTGGGTAAGGAATTCGAGGTGAAAGATCTTGGCTTGCTTAGATACTTTCTTGGAATAGAGATAGCTCGAGGAGCGGAGTGGATCGTCCTATCGCAGAGAAAGTATGCACTGGATCTTCTCAAAGAGACAGGGATGCTAGGGTGCAAACCTGCAACCACACCGATTGACCAGAAGTTCAAGCTAGGTGCTGAGGCTGGAGAACCAGTTGATCGTGACAGATATCAGAGGTTGGTG
>NW_017975898.1:0-1565 GCF_001876935.1 Asparagus officinalis
CCATCATAGTCCTGCTTAGGTAATAGATGGCTTGCTCTTGACCTTGATCATTGTTCTGGGCCAACAAAGTACCAAGAGAATGATCCATGGACCTCACATACAACATGAATGGTTTTCCTGATATTGGGGCCACGAGAACTGGCGGTTGAGTTAGATATCTCTTAATCTCCTCGAATGCTCTTTGACACTCTGCATCCCAAACAAAGGATATTCCTTTCTTCATAAGCTTAGAGAAAGGTTGGCAGCGTCCTGAAAGATTTGATATGAACCTTCGAATGTAGGCCAGTCTGCCTTGCAAACCTCTGAGCTCTTTGAGATTCTTCGGAGGTGGCATGTCTTGGATGGCACGCACTTTTTCTGGGTCAAGAGAGATTCCCTTGGAAGTAACGATAAATCCCAGGAATTTTCCACTTGAAACTCCGAGGAATGATTTTGTCGGATTCATCTTCAGCTGATGTGCTCGCATGATCTCGAACATTGTCTTCAGATCTGTAAGATGATCGTCTTTGCATTGGCTCTTTACTGCTATGTCATCAACGTAGCACTCGATCTTCTTTCGTAGGTGTTCGTGAAAGATTGTGTTCATTGCACGTTGATAAGTTGCACCTGCGTTTTTCAGGCCGAAGGGCATCACTGTGTAGCAATACACCCCCAGTGGTGTTCTAAAAGCAGTGTGTTTTTCGTCGTCCGGGTGCATCTTTATCTGATTGTACCCAGAGAATCCATCCATGAAAGACATCCTTTCATACCCGCAAGTGTTGTCAATCATAACATCCATGATGGGGAGTGGGAATTCGTCTTTCGGACAGGCGGCATTGAGGTTGCGGAAATCAATGCATATCCGGACCTTACCGTTCTTCTTGGGAACTGGAACGATGTTGGCCACCCAGTCAGGGTGTTGTTCTTCCCTAACAAAACCTGAGTCTATAAGCTTTTTAACTTCTGACTCAATTGATTCCATGATCTCTGGACGAAACCTGCGTTGTTGCTGTTTAACGGGTTTTACATCCGGATCGATGTTGAGACGGTGCATGGCCACCTTCGGGTCAAGGCCAGGCATATCTTCATAATTCCAAGCGAAGACATCTATATATTCTCGGATGAGAGATATAAGGTCTTCTTTCTCGGATGATGATAGGTCTTCAGCTATAAAGATAGGCTTGGGATCAGACTCATCTCCCATGTTGACCTGGATCACCTTATCTTCAGTGGGTGGTTCATGTTGTTCAAAGCGCATATCCCACAAGACGTTAAGGCGTTTGATCCAAGGATCGTTGGTTGACTCGATTAATTCTTCATCACCCCCTGCATCTTCATCGGGGTGACTAGTTGAAGCCATGTTCACAGTCAAACTTTTAAAGAAAGGTCCAACACTGACATCGGATTCCCAGGAAGAGGTTCCGGATGAATGATCCTGACGCAGATAATTACTGATTTCATTTTCTGAGGCAGGGGGAGTTGTGACATAACCTAAACCTCTTCCGGTTTTTTGACAGTAATCCGGAGGTTTTCCTTCAGGGGTCAGAGACATCCGGATTGGGGTTCGCCTACCTTTCCCGAAGTTC
>NW_017975899.1:0-1564 GCF_001876935.1 Asparagus officinalis
GATAAGACGGCCAATGCCACAGCTAAGTCGTCAACCATGGCGGCTGCTAGAAAAAACTGTCCCTGAATCTACTTCATTATCTTTTTGTTTTGCGGTGCGAAAATTTCTAGCGGTTGCTTTCCACTGACTAGTATGTACCCGCACGGCCCTCTCCTCTTTTCTACCCTTGCACTTGGGAACATCCCCCTCTTAGTTTTAATTACATATTATTATTGTATAATTAAAATTATAAAGCATATTAAACTACATGTTTAAACAAATTTCTCATATGACACGTACATGATGTTGCTATAAATTATTCCCTTGTGCTCATGGGCATCCATGTCTATTGTGACTTCATTGCCCAGTTTGTTGTGACTAATGGTTGAGTTTCTTATTCCTAAACTTGAAAAAGCACAACACTTTACTGTATAATTAAAATTATAAAGCATATTAAAATACATGTTTAAACAAATTTCTCATATGACACGTACATGAAGTTGCTATAAATTATACACTTGTGCTCATAGGCACCCATGTCTATTGTGACTTCATTGCCCAGTTTGTTGTGACTAGTGGTTGAGTTTCTTATTCCTAAACTTGAAAAAGCATAACACTTTGATTCCTAGGAGATTGATGACTCGAAACACAAACATATAGCTGTCCTAAAGATATGATATGCAACATGGCAACTGATGAGTTAGTTGAATCCACTAAGGATAAAAGACTGAAGCATCAGGCTTCAAAGTCATGGTTCTAAAGAACGCTGCTAATGAGATTGCATTTTTCGCGATAAGATGTAGCATCACCAATCATTTAACATTAGTCGCAAAATATAAATACAATTAGATAAATTACAAAAAAAAGGAACAAATTAGATAAATAAATACAATTATGTTAAAGGAAATACATAATGATATTATATCGCAAAAAGTACACGATGAAGAATAGGCAGTACAAAGAGTGATATTAAATTGCAAGTTAATGCAACCAAATTCAAAGGAACACGCCAGAGCCAAAAGAAGAAAATATGAAATTTTAAATTTTAAATATGTGGGAATTATATTAGAAAAAGAACAACATTAAAAGACAGAGTTATTAATTAAGCAAATAGTTAAATAAAAGTTATTATAATATTATTATTCTAAGAGCAATAAGAAACCATGCGTATTTAAATATTGATTCATTCTAATTTCAACTTCTACTTGGAAAACAACATAAACCTTATTTGAGAAGGATGCGGCTAGATTGATGAGAAGACCATGAAACCTAAAAACCAAAACCTGGCCAACAAAAAAAAAGGAATAACATTCGTATCAAAAATAAATTAGCACATAAATTATGGTAAAAGAATATAAAATAACGTAGACGTAGAAACGGGGAGGCCGATCGGATATTGTTCCGATGACGACGAGTCCTGACAATAGCAGGTAAGAAATAAGTTTGAATTCTCAAGCCCTAATTTTCCAAACTTTGGAAAGAAACAATGGAGAAAAATTTTATTGATTTGAATAATTAAAAAGTTAATTCTCGATTTACAAAAGGAACTAATATTTATAGCCAACTAACCCTATCCTAACCCTAA
>NW_017975900.1:0-1561 GCF_001876935.1 Asparagus officinalis
ACTTATGATAAGTCGACTTAGAGTAGACTTATAACATGCACAAGCAGTTTCTGCAGTTCTAGAAAAATGCGTATCTGACTTTGTAAAATCAAATAAAAATAGTAAATAAACTCCAAAAATCATGAAATTTTGAGAGAAGGTTCTACGCATGTATATTAACATGTTAGATAAAGAATTTCTGAAAAATAACTTTCCAATTGAGAGAAATAAATATTTTAACACAGATAAACAGTTCGTAAAAAACTGCTGAAAACTTGGTTTTGTAAATTCAATTGAAAATAACAAAACAACTCCAAAATTAGTAAAACTTGGGAAAATGTTTGTATATATGAATATAAACATGTAAACTAAGAAATTTTTCAAATTGCATTTCCAAATTGTGAAAACTCATGTATTTTGTAAGTATGTCCAAAACATAAAAAGTTGATATACATGAAATTTGATGTTTTGACATAACCACAACTTTAAAACATTTTCAAACGTTCTTATAGACTTAATAAAGGATATAAAATGTTGTTATGAAGTCTATAAATTAGAAACACAATATTTTCACAAATATGCATATTTTATATATATAACTATATATATATACAAGAAACCAAAAACATATATGTATATATATAAACTATATATATATATACAAAACCAAAACGTGTATGTGTGTATATGATTGAGCTTAAAGTACTAACACACATAATATAAAACCTAAAACTAAATTACCCAAGCTTGATTGGTCTTATATATGCTTGACTTGGTAATCTCGCGGATGAAGCTTGAACATGATCTTTAACTTTGAATTGCAAGGCTTCACTCCACTATTTCGTCAACCTCCATTGGATATAATCGTTAAAGCTCTACTCCATCCATCATCCAACTCGTTGTTTACCTAGAATAAATACGAAAACACAAACACTAGACAAACAACATTAGAAGTAAATTGTTTGTTAAACATCATCAAAACAAGAAGGCCAACAATCTCCCCCTTTTTGATGATGACAAACAATTTACAAAAAGGATATATGCATGAAAGGAAATGAATATTGTAAGCATAATATATCATGCATAAAAACAAGAAAGAATATACTAATAATATTTCTCCCCCTTTGACAACATCAAAAAGGGGACAAAAGGATTAAGAGAGCGAAAGCTCCCCCTACAAATAAGCATGGGTGAGAATAAAACAATTATAGGGATTGCTCCCCCTATCAAAATGCCTTAATGAATATATGCAATGAAAGCTACGGCAAAAAAATATGAGCAAGCATACATGAAAAAAAAATGCTAAACACATCTCACATACATAAAGACAATGAGAACATATATAAATATATCAAGGTGAAAAATAGTGTCTCATATCAAAGAGCATAAAAACCATTTGTAGAGGTAGATTTATGAAATTAAAAGAAGGGAAACATGAGAATCATGCAAAAAGTTTTCAAATGAAAACAAATCAACCAAAAGAAATCATAAATCAAATTTTAAATCCAAAAATGATGTTTGATCAATCAAGAAAATTTTCTTTGTGGGATTTTATCAAACCACATATGGAATACATTATAAG
>NW_017975901.1:0-1560 GCF_001876935.1 Asparagus officinalis
TGAGAACAAGCAATTAAACGTTTGTTAATTCCAGTTATAAAAGGAAATTGAACTCATCTTACGAAAGGGGTAAGTTAGAGTCATTGCCTTATAAAGGGTGTGACGTTTTGGCCACGTTGCGCCTTCATAAGATAGGGTATATCGATAATATATCCCTGCCTTATAAGTCACAACGCAGCGACAAAACGCCCCCTTTATTTATTATGAGATAGTGTTTTGACCAAGCAAAACATATCTTTGAAGCGTCGATCCTCACCAAGGAGAATCAAGGCTCTTCCCGATTGCCTCACCAAGGAGAACAACGTGGGGTTAAAAGGACCAATTTGCAAATTTTCAAGAAAAAGAGGGTTAATTTGTAAAATTTCTATCTTCAAAGCGTCGATCCTCACCAAGGAGAATCAAGGCTCTTCCCGATTGCCTCACCAAGGAGAACAACGTGGGGTTAAAAGGACCAATTTGCAAATTTCCAAGAAAAAATGGACTAATTTGTAAATTTCCAGAAAAAGTAGCTCACCAGCATAAGAGGGAGGCGCGCCATCAGTCGGCACGGTAGAGGATTGACCCCTCGCCATACGGGACATAGAAACCTGCAAGGTAAATTGAAGGATCAGATCTAGAAAAGGAAAAATCCCATTTTTACCCCAAAAAAGGCAAGTTTGAGGCATCAAATCACACCCTCAACCCTTATATGTGACCCCGCGACTCCATATACTAGATCAAACATGAAATAGATCAAGGTGGCGGAGGATTTACCTGAAGAAAAGCCCAAAATCCAATAAAGGCGAGACCTTTAAGGAAACTTGAACCACACGCTCGAGGGGCCTGAGAGAAACTTTTTATTTGGAGATTTTAGGAGATTCCTCAGTCCAAGGTCCAAAGGAAAGCTAGATCTAATACAGATCTGAAGTTTGGAGGGAGAAAAGAGGCTTGTGAGAAAGGAAAATCAAGAGAAGAGGGGGAGGGTTCGGCCGGCCCTAGAAAGAGAGGAAGAAAAAAAAAGAAAAAGAAAGAAAAAAGAACCCTTTTATAGCCTTGAACCAGATCTGGCTGAACCAGACCAGACCAGGGTTGAACCAGACCAAGCCAGAATGAGCCAGAATGAGCCAGAATGAGCCAAATTGAGCCAGAATGAGCCAGAATGAGCCAGAATGAGCCAAATTGAGCCAGATTGAGCCTGGCTGGACCAGACCAGACCAGAATGAGCCAAATTGAGCCAGATTGAACCAGAATGAGCCAGTTTGAGTCAAATTGAATCAGTTTGAACCAAATTTGAACCAGAATTCAAATTGAAGCTGAATTAAGCATTGAAACGACTTTTGATCAACCTACGGTTCAGTCCTTCACCTATTTAACCCCTCTACCATATATTTGGAAGGGTCGGAGAGATTTTTGAACCCAAATACTGCCTTTTTGGCACATTTTTTTGGACCGGTTCAGATTATTCGAACCTAAAGAATACTCCAATAAGGTATACGAGTATAAACTATTCCGTCCTCTTTGTTGAGAAGTTTCTCGAGAATATTTTTCTAAAAAAATATTCTTAAGGATAACTTAACATAA
>NW_017975902.1:0-1559 GCF_001876935.1 Asparagus officinalis
CCTCACCAAGGAGAACAACGGGGAGTAAAAAAAAAGAAAAAGGACCAATTTGCAAATTTCCAAGAAAAATGGACCAATTTGTAAATTTCCAGAAAAAGTAGCTCACCAGCGTAAGAGGGAGGCGTGCCATCATTCGGCGCGGTAGAGGATTGACCCCTCGCCATACGGGACATAGAGACCTGCAAGGTAAATTGAGGGATCAGATCTAGAAAAGGAAAAATCCCATTTTTTATCGCAATTCTACCGCTAAAAAGGCGAGCTTGAGGCATCAAATCACACCCTAAACCCTTATATGCGATCCCGCGACTCCATACACTAGATCAAACATGAAATAGATCAAGATTGCGGAGGATTTACCTGAAGAAAAGCCCAAAATCCAATAAAGGCGAGACCTTTAAGGAAACTTGAACCACGCGCTCGAGGGGCCTGAAAGAAACTTTTTGTTTGGAGTTTTTTAGGAGATTTCTCAGTCCAAGATTCAAAGGAAAGCCAGATCTAAGACAAATATCAAGGTTTGAAAGAGAATGGATGCTCGAGGGAAGAGAAATCAAGAGAAGAGAGGGAGGGGGTGGCCGGCCCTAGAAAGAGAGGAAGAAAAAGAAAAAGAAAAAACAAAAAACCCCTCTTATAGCCTTGAACCAGATCTGGCTGAACCAGACCAGACCAGGCTAAACCAGACCAAGCTAGATTGGACCAGAATGGACCAGAATGAGCCAGAATGAGCCAGGATGAGCCAGATTGAGCCAGATTGAACCTGGCTGGACCAGACCATGCTAGATTGGACCAGAATGGACCAGAATGAGCCAGAATGAGCCAGGATGAGCCAAATTGAGCCAGATTGAACCTGGCTGGACCAGACCAGACCAGAATGAGCCAAATTGAGCCAGATTGAACCAGAATGAGCCAGTCTGAGCCAAATTGAACCAGTTTGAACCAAATTTGAACCAGAATTCAAATTGGAGCTGAATTAAGCATTGAAACGACTTTTGATCAACTTACGGTTCAGTCCTTCACCTATGTAACCCTTCTCCCATATATTTGGAAGGGTTGGAAAGATCTTTGAGCCCAAATACTGCCTTTTTGGCACATTTTTGGGCCGGTTCAGGTTATTCGAACCTAAAGAATACTCCAAAAAGTATACGAGTATAAACTGCTTCTTAATACTCCAATAAGGTATACGAGTATAAACTATTCTCTCCTCTTTGTTGAGAAGTTTCTGGAGAATATTTTTCTAAAAAAATATTCTTAAGGATAACTTAACATAACTCCCAGGAGTGTATGAGTATAAACTAGACCTCCCCGCTCCAACTCCTTAAGAGCTTAAACTGCGTAGACTCCAAAAGACTTACGAGTATAAACTGTGTTAAACGCCGGACAACGCGTCACAATGGAGATTCAAGGCCGTCAACCAATGGTCAATTCCGTGTTGAAACAACTAACTCGAGCTAAAAAAGCCAAGAAATCAAGAATCGACTTCAAATTCAAAATTCCTACAACGGTCAGACAATAAATGCAGCACCGGAACCCTCTCAAGCATTCGACAAAGCACCGAATAGCCT
>NW_017975903.1:0-1558 GCF_001876935.1 Asparagus officinalis
CCGAATTCACTGCCATGCCCTCTCTGCTGTTGACGTGGCCGAGAAATCTAACTTCTGAAAACCAAAACCTGCATTTGCTGAACTTAACATATAACTGATGCTCCTGAAGAGTCTGCAATGCTACTCGTGTTCTGCCTCCGATCTCGAAAATATGAGAATATCAAACTGGCCCATGAAGGGACGGAAAAACCCGGTTCATCACATTCATGAATACTACGGGTGCATTAGTCAACCCGAATGGCCTGACTAGAAACTCTAAAGATTCACATCGAATTAGGAAAAATGGTTTTGGGAAAATCCATCTCCCGAACCCGCAACTATGATAACCAGAACGAAGATCAAACTTCGAGAAATACTACGCTCTCTGCAACTAGTCGAACGAGTCATCAATCCTAGGTAATGAGTACCTATTCTGGATAGTGACCTTGTTCAGCTCTCAATAATCAATGCACAATCTCATATTACCGTCCTTCTTCTTCACGAAGAGGACCGATGCGCCCCACGGAGAATAACTCCTACAAATAAAACTCTGAGCTAACAACTCGTCCAACTGGGTCTGAAGCTCCCTCATCTCAGCTGGTGTCATACGATAGGATGTGCGGGATATCGGGACTGTGCTCGACTGCAACTTAATACACAACTCGACCTCTCACACAGGAGGTAACCCAGGTATATCCTGAAAGACATCCTGATACTCCGAGACAACTCTAGTCTCCAATAAATCAATACTCAGATCCCGTCACAGCACCTCCTCAATATACGCCAGAAATGACTCCGCAAAACGGTTGCCCTGAGAGGTTGCTACAATCATCTCGGACCCATCGGACGCTCGCAAATTTGACCGTCTTCACAAGCAGTCAATACTAATATGGTAGGAAGATAGCCAAACAAACTCTGACTCGTCTAGTTTGATGATATATTTCCTATAGATAGAGTGGACACCTCCCCTAGAGGAGTAGATACTGACAACGGAATATCTAAAGAATGTGCTACAAGCTGAAGCCTACCAATGAAGGTATGAAAGATGAGCGAATTTTCTAAATCAAATTAGACCCGAGCTGAAAAGAAAATCAAGAATAAAGCTCCGTTCGAATCCTGATCATGCGGTACTGCTGAATAGACTCCGCTAGATAATGCAAATCTCCTGGATAATGCAAATATGGCCTGCTGACCATTAATCCTCAGATTAATAAGTAGTGCCTCTATTTCCCCACTGCTAGCTGAAATTACGACTTTGGGACTGTCATCCTTGATCTCTATCTTGCTGGCTCCCAGCTGGTGTACTGTGATAATTCTTTCGCTCTTTGTTTGATCTTGCTGTGATTGTAACATGTACTCCAAATTCTACACTACTTTGGCGCTCTCGCATCATATTGTGCTCCTTTCTTATATTGTCCTTGTTGCTGAGTTAAAATCATTCTCCCACTGCTAGGATTTTCTAGTTTTCGCAATAGTTCTCTTACCATTGTCATTTTCACTATTCTGATTTTGATTTTTTTTCACTACGGGTATATCTCCCTGCTTCACTTAGACTAGCTCTAACTACTTGTTGAAGTAG
>NW_017975904.1:0-1555 GCF_001876935.1 Asparagus officinalis
CCCACTACGCCGCATTCAATACGGAGCGACGTGCCCACGTTCTCTCGGCTGACGTAATCACAAGCCAATGCGTGGCCCACCGAAAGTGGAGCCTATTCGATGGAGAATTCGCCGTTGAGGTTCCCGTAGGTCGAAACTGACTACCCTTCTAGAATTTGAGTCAATTCCAAATCTGCCTGCGGACGAAATCCGCCCGCAGAGGAAACAAGCTCACGGCCGAAATTCGCCGACAGCTGAAAATCGCCCTCGCAACTAGCGCTCTAGCTAACGCATGTTAGAGGAGAAATAGAGCGTGCACAGAAGTAACAGTAACCAGAAACAAAAGGATAATTTCATTCATGGAAAGGAATCCTAATACAACTGACAATCAAAGATAAAAAGAGGCAAATTACAAGGACTTCAACCGCAGTTCCGCCTCACTAATCTCCCTAGCATGATGAACCTCTAGCCTCCGTAGGATTTCTTGGCAAAGATCTTCCTCAGTGCGCGAGGCCAAGTCTTGGAAAGTCTCTTTGACCTCCCTATGGGCTCGAGCCTTTTCCTTGACGGAATTAGCCGTCAGTTGCTGACGAGATTCAATGCTTTCCAACTCCTTGACCGCCTGTTCACGAGCCTTCTCCTGAATGGCCAATGAGGCTTGCGCCTTAGCTATAACCTGCTTCAGATTCTCTACCTCCGAAGACAGGCGAGAAACGCGGTTATCGGCCTTCTGTCGCTCGAAGGCCATTCGTTCATCCTCAGCCTTGGCTTGCTCCAACTCTGCTGACAATCTCGCCTCCAGCGACATGGTCTCGTCCAGACGGCGATCGCGTTCTTCCACCGCTGCTCGGACTTCGCCGATTGCAAGATCCACGAGAGTGGAGCTCTTCGCGCGAAGGGCAAGCAACCGCTGAATAGCTTCTTTCACTTCCTCCTTGCGCTGGAAGTAGGGCATCGCCGCAGTCCGGCCAAGCCTCTTGATTAAGAAGCACACGACATAGTCGATATCCTCTTCGAAACTCTCAAAAGGACAATTCTCCTCCAAAGCGAGCCTGATACATGCGGCTAGAGTATCTTGGAAATCAGCTACGGATCGTGCCGCACTCCTTCTTCGCTCACGCTCCAAGGGAGAGAGGGCAGCCTCCTCTGCCGTGGATGAAATCGCGGTTGAAGTGCCCGTAGTCACAACCGTAGAAGTGGTGATTGGCGCCGCCAAAGCTGGTATGGCCAATGACGCCCTCGGAGCAGCGGTCACAGCATCAACGGACACTGCCGACAAAGGAGTGGTCACTTGCAGAGTAGAAGCCTCACTTTGAAGCGGAGACTCTCGCACTGATGAACGATCCCCAGCCGGCGCTGCCGCAGGAGCAGGACAATGCCTCATGAACCGAGACGTCATCATCCTCCTCAGATTCGCCCGTCTCACCAGACGAGCGACTCGTCCAAGAGGGAAGATCCTCTTTGCCAGCGGCTTCTTGGACAGGATCAGCTACGAATGCACGAAGAAGGTTAACGGAGGCCCCTCGAAAGGGACCCTATTAACAGTGGGGTACGGTAGAATGAGTAATGTTAAAAC
>NW_017975905.1:0-1551 GCF_001876935.1 Asparagus officinalis
TGATTTTCAAGTTTTGACAGCTCTAACGCATAAGTCTGTTCAAGCTCAGCTGTCAATTTAATTTTGAAAGCTTCTTCATCAACACTTTGAAGCGCGGCGACCTCTTATTCCTTTTCAGCAATTATTTTATCTTGAAAGTTCAGTTGCTGTAACAGGTCTTCCTCAACATGAATTTCCTGCGTCAACTCAGACTCCAAGACATCAAGAGCATCCTTGGCCATTGCAAGTTCCTCCTCTAAGCGAGCTATTTCCGCTCGACTCGATTTTATATCTCGGCGTAGGTTGACCTTGGCTTGTGTCCTTTTGCCAATATTCACCCTAAGCTGGTGACTGTGGGCTCTTAATTGTTGGAGTTCAGAGTTGGCAGATTCTTGAGAATTACGCCACGCTTGCAGCCTGGATTCCATATGAGAAGCGATGTAAAAAGGTACGCCTTTGGTGCGAAGAGTTTGCAGAAGTTCAATATGTTGCCTCAAATCAACCAAATAAGCGGTGACTGAATCGGCTAAGTCGTTATACCCTTCCTCTCTGAACCCTGATATAAAACGCTCAAAAGATTTTTTATAATTCTCAAAATACGATCTTTTGAAGAGAATGCGATCGACCATAGAGTTCAAAAAGGAGATGAAGCCTTGGAGATTAGAGCAGATAACAGACTTGTCCGGATCGTCATCAACCAATAACGCTTGGATTTGAGTTGATAATGATGAAGGAACTGCGAGAAAGCCAAACAAGTCAGTACAGTATATATATATGCATACAAGACAACAAACTAAAGCATACCAAATTCAACGGAAGAACCTTCAGCATGACTTGGTTCGCTCAAGGATGGTAATCTGGATTCCTGAACAGTCAAGATTGGTTCAGGAATGGTAGCTGTTGATGCACCCGCTACATCAGGGACTTTTTCAACTAAAGTCTCAGAGGACGGCGGGTCCAAACTAAGAGACTCCTTAAGAGGGGATTCTACAAACAAAAGAATTACAATAAGCATAATAAAATGTTGACCCAAAATTTGAAACAAATTATGGGTAAAACGTACCAGCTCTGGGCACAACATCAGTCGACGTACCAACGTCTTCAGTTGGTCTCGCTTTTGTTGCGACCGGACTAATCTGGGGAGTGACAGTGACTTCTATCATCATAGGGTCCATAGGAGTAGAAGGTTGAGGTTCAAGAACTGATGATTGCAAATCAACCTCAGTTCCTGCCCATGGCACGAGTTCACGACCCTCCGGGTGTTCAGATGTTCCAACGATTATAGTAGTATCAGTTCCAGCAACTGGTCCTATAATTCGAACGTTTATATGATTAGTCAAGTCAAAATATATACGTATATATATATGTGGAGTTCACAGAACCAAAGTCTTACTCTCAGAAGGACCGGCTTCCGTTGAACCAATTCCAACATCTGAGCCGATAGTTACATCAGAGGCTTTCTCTAACAAAGAATCAAGGATTTGCTGATGGTCGTCCTCTGAAATATTAAAGTCGAAATCATGAAAATCATCGACTTTGGTGGCATGGGTGGCTTCTCCTTCAGTAGGTTCA
>NW_017975906.1:0-1550 GCF_001876935.1 Asparagus officinalis
AACAAGAAGGCCAACAATCTCCCCCTTTTTGATGATGACAAACAATTTACAAAAAGGATATATGCATGACAGGAAATGACCATACAATGTATAATATATCATGCATATAAACAAGAAAGAATATACTCACAATATTTCTCCCCCTTTGACAACATCAAAAAGGGGACAAAAGAATTAAGAGAGCGAAAGCTCCCCCTATCAATAAGCACGGGTGAGTACCAAACATAAAAAGATATAGGGATTGCTCCCCCTATCAAAATAACTTAATGAATATATGCAATGAATGCTAAGGCATACATATGTGAGCAAGCAGCAAGCATACATGAATATGCTAAAAATTTACTCACATACATGAAGATAATGAGAACACATATAAATATGTCAATATGAAAATAGTGTCTCATTAACACAATAAATATAAAAACCATATAAAAGAATAGATTTATGAAATCAAAAGAAGAGGAACATGAGAATCATGCAAAAAGTTTTCAAATGAAAACAAATCAACCAAAAGAAATCATAAATCAAAGTTTATATTCAAAAACGATGTTTGATCAATGAAGAACTTGATCAAACCACTCATAGAATACATTATAAAGCACGAATAGATGATCCATTAGCACAAACACATAAATATCATCATATAAGTGAATTGTAATGAATTCAAAAGCAACAAATCAAAACACAATTTTTAAGAGAGGCAACAATTATATCAAACTCTTGAGCTTGTTCCAACCCATATAATCATTTTAGCATCCGGTAAACTTGATTTGAGAATAAACACCCAATAAACCCGGAGGGTTATATAAACATAGTCCTCTCATCAAAAAAATAATAATCATGAAAACAAAAGATTTGATACAAGAAAGATTGTTTTCATAACCAAAAGATTTTAAAGCATAATTTTCAAAACCAAGATAAAGAAGGATAAAAAAACATTAAAATTCTTGGTTTAAAATTCAAAATTGTTTTGGTACCCAAGAACTCTTGGTACCAAAAGATTTAGGGACATGACCCCTATCATTTAAGCTCAAAGCCCTTGGGTTATGAACCCATTTGGGCGCATTTAGTGCACGGGTCCGGTCATAGCAATAATTATGCAAATGACCCATTCGATTGCAATAAGTGCAATGAAGAGGATGCATTTGGTTATGTTGACAATGTGGATGTGCACGAGAAACATTTGAAACATTTGCAAACATGGATGATCTTTTAAAATTATTTTGCAAATGTGAAACTCTCTTTAAATCAAAACAAAATTTGGCCAAATGACCAATTCTACCACAATGATCACATCTATACACATGAGCATGCTTTTGTCAAATGAGATTTTCTTTTCAAATTAAAGCAATATTTGCCCAAATGACCAAAACGACCACAATAATCACACTTGAACACACTAGCATGCTTATGATGAACTTTGTGAGAATGAGCATGTGAATGTGTAAGTGTACAAGATGAAGAAGATATATGAGATGCACAGGAACATTAGAATTCTTATGTTTGTGTGCATCATAACAAAACTTAGCTAAATGACCTTGACGGCCGCA
>NW_017975907.1:0-1550 GCF_001876935.1 Asparagus officinalis
GAGTCCGACAAAGAAGCTTCAAGGAAGGAGATCTGGTCCTCGCTGCTCGCCGACCAATAATCCTCACTTTCAAGAAAAAGGTAAATTCGAACCCAAATGGGAAGGACCGTTTGTAATAGACATAGTCTATTCAAACGGCGCGTATCGCCTGATTACTCAAGAGGGCGCCAGACAATTAATGCCAATAAATGGGAAGTTCCTGAAAAAAATACTATCCCTAGTATATTCAGGATAACTCATTTACCGGGAAGTTCCTTGAAGAATATTACACTTAATATTCTAGAGAATAACCCAAAAATTATTTTCTCCACCAAAATCCCTCACTGATCAATTTCAATTGACAGTGAGTCCACCAAAAATGTCCATCTGACCCTCTTGACTCTTTCCATAGACAAGAGGTCCACTTTCATTTCGGAGTCCCCTTTCGATAAACGAAAGAACTCCATTCTTCTTCTCTTTGGTCAAGCCTTCTCATGGCTATAACCGAAGTTGAAACTTCACTTCGATAAATGAAGAACCCATTTTCAGTTTAGATAACCAAGCCTATAAAAGGTAAGTTTATCTAGATCTTTCAGATTCTCGGAGTGGAGATCCCACTTCTAGTTTCTTTTGCGTTGGAAATAGAATATAAAATTCTTCCTTTCCAGAATCAAGGAATAGAATATAAAATTCTTCCTTCCTTGTTTTCGGGTTCGCCTTCACCCTAAAAGAAGATCGGGAAATAGAATATAAAATTCTTCCTTTCCCGCACTGATCTTTTCCAAAATTTGTTAATTTAGGATTCATCCTAGGAATTTTATCCCGAAGCCTAAGTAGGGATAAGTCAGCGTCTAAAACACGTTGTTGGGTAGCCTATTCCCATAACAATGGCGAAGTCTACATATTCGAAGTTGTAGCATCAAAGTCTAAGGGAGTTCATTCCTTTAGCACAACGTCACATGCGGAACGGACTTGAACAATCCGCATGCTAGCCCGACTCAAACGGTAGTCGGTAAAGGCTAATCAAATCCGTTGAAGGCTAGGGGTTAGCCAAAAATCCTAAAGTCAACACCTAACACGTGTTGCCGGGTAGCCTATTCCCGTAACAAGGGCGAAGTCTATGTATTCGACATCATAGCACAAAGTCTAAGGGAGTTCATTCCCTTAGCACAACGGTACATGCGGAACGGATGAAGTCTAAGGGAGTTTATTCCCTTAGCACAACGTTACATGCGGAACGGATTCCGATAATCCGCATGCTAGCCCGACTCAAACGGTAGTCGGTAAAGGCTAATCAAACCCGTTGAAGGCTGGGGGTTAGCCAAAAATCCTAAAGTCAACACCTAACACGTGTCGCCGGGTAGCCTATTCCCGTAACAATGGCGAAGTCTATGTATTCAACATCATAGCGCGAAGTCTAAGGGAGTTTACTCCCTTAGCACAACGTTACATGCGGAACGGATTTCGACAATCCGCATGCTAGCCTGACTCAAACGGTGGTTGGTAAAGGCTAATCAAACCCGTTGAAGGCTGAGGGTTTGCCAAAAATCCTATGAGTATTATGGTCAATC
>NW_017975908.1:0-1549 GCF_001876935.1 Asparagus officinalis
GAGGTGTCGATCAGGACACTCTTCGACGAGAAACAAAAAGGCGGAGAGTCAGTGGATACCTTCATCAAATGCTTCCGTAATCAGGCAATGAACTGTAGGGATCCCGTCACGGAGGAATTCCTCTTGCAGACTTGTCAGAACAACTTGTCCATTAACATCTTGGACGTGATGGGAATAGAGCCGCTCAATACCTGGAAAGAGTTGAAGGCTCAAGGAGAACAGGCTGAACGCTTCATCAGAAGGCGGAAGGTCGAGAGGAGCCAACTGATGGTCAACCCTCTGGATTCGGATCTCGTACCTCATGATGAAGGGGACGTACCTGCAACGGTTATTGACGATGATCAAACGTCACAACAGCAGTCCTGGGAACAACAGGAGAATTCGGACGAGGAGCTCCAAAACGAGTACTCGTTCAAAGACGAAGACGTTCCAGCTATCTTCGAGACCCTTCTCGAAAACAACAAAATCAAACTCCCGCCCATCACGGATCAGGAGGAAGATGACGATTCTGCGGATCCAACATACTGCGAGTACCACAGGAGGATCCTCCATCCTACCAAGGATTGCTTTGCTCTCAAGAATAGCATCCAGACCTTGGTTGAAGCCGGCGTCATAACGCTAGGATAAGCTAATTGAAAACGGCAGAACTCCGACGAGTATACGAGTATAAATTGCTTCTCAATACTCCGATGAGTACATGAGTATAAACTGCTTCTCAAACACTCCAAAGAGTATACGAGTATAAACTGTTTCACATTCCTCCTACCGGTATAAGAGGTTAAACTGCTCCCCGATACTCCAATAGGTATATGAGTCTAAACTATTTCCTACCATTGACGGGAAGTTCCTGGAGGATATTACACTAATATTCTTAAGGATAACCCGGTCAGATAACAAAGTCAAACCCAGTTCCAAGAGAGAAGCTGGGGGTGGATAATCCAATGCATCGGGAAGTTCCCGAAAGAATACCACATGGGTATTCTTAGGGATAACCCAATCATTGTGGAATTGGTGAACAAGAAATTCACATTCAAACTCTAAAAGTCAGAATGTCCCTTCTTATTCCCTAACTCTTATGAGTTATTTTTGTGAGAAGAGATCCAATCTTCTGATAGGTTAATCTTTCCTCACCAAACCACCCGCTGATCAAATCAATTTCCATTTGCCCGTCGTTGGCATTTCTCAGACTTAACGTGCTAGGTCCTAAACGCCTAGCATTAAAGTCTCCCCTTGGGGAATAATACGAGTTGGCATTTTCTTTGCTACCCGTATTCCACTTTCTTTGCTTTCGGGTCAAACCTTCCTAAAGTTAGGGCCAAAGCCAAAATCCCCTCTCGATTCCTCCAATGAACGAGAGGTCCACTTTCAAATCGAGTGATCAAACCTTCCGACAGTTAGGGTCATCTCAAACTCCTGCTGGGTCAAACCTTCGTATAGATAGGGCCACAGTCAAAATCTCCTCTCGGTTCCCCCAATGAATGAGAGGTCCACTTCCAAATCGGATAATCAAACCTTCCGACAGTTAGGGTTATCCGAATTGTTACGATTC
>NW_017975909.1:0-1549 GCF_001876935.1 Asparagus officinalis
TGTTTAGATTGAACAAAAAGTTTAAATCTAACACACCATTGGGCATAGGGAAAATTATCTAATCTAGGACCAATATTGATGGCATAACCTAAACCATGCATATTCATAATATAAAAGGTAAGCAAGATACAATTAAAGCTCAAAAATAGATTAGCACAATAAGCTAACTTGGATCTTTAACTCAAGGCGATTAGACCTTAAATCAAAAAGCACCAAGCTCTGATACCAATTGTTAGACCCTAGAGGGGGGGGGGGGGGGGGGTGATTAGGGTCTTATGCTAATGTAATCCGATTTAAATGCTAATTAAAATTAATTAATAAGTTATCCTAGCAAGTATGAAATACCATAAAATTTGTAAGCTAGGATAATCAATGTAAATAATAAGATATATCCTATATGATGAAATATATATGCAAGGATATATAAATTAACACAAGGGGTAAACAATATGAACTAGAAAGTGGATCATGTAAATAATGAGCTATGGACAATGGCGATATAAGATATGAACATAAATATAAATGAACGCCAAAGCACACTTAAACACACTATATGATCACGGAGTTTGGACCTTCCGTTCTACGTCTCCGCTCCCCACTCTCGGGGAGAAATCCACTAACATAATCCGGTTTGGAAGCCGGAACTTCTTCTACACACTCGGTTTTCTAGCTAACCGAAAACTCTACAACTCACACTCTTGCAATCACACTCTACACCCACTAAGTGTTGGACCTAGCCGTGTCTCCCTCAAGTGCTCGGTTACAACCTCTCCCTAGGCACGTCAACCGATGCCACTCCTCTTGGGACGATCCCCGACTCTCACCACACACTCCTCACTCGGTGTACAAGTGTATTACAAAGTGATTCTCACAATAAGCACAAATATAACAAATGATTGTTCTCTCTAACAAGGTGAGAACTCAATTAAGCTCACTCTCACTATCCCACAACCCAATTATATAATGTATGCAAATACAATAAGCTCAATGGTTGTGTGTGTAAACAAAGAGTAAATCAAATCAAACTAAACTCAATATAAAACTAGCTTTAATAGAAATGGTAATCAACAAATAATTATAGATAAAAGCTAGAGTTGAGTTTAGGAAAACTTCTCTAGATCAAGATGGAGAGATGGAGATATGAGCCCAAACAAGAAGATAATCTCCTCCACTTGTGAAAACCAAAACAGGTTAAACCAAACCCTTAAACAAGCTTAAACAAGCTTAAACTCTTTTTAAAACCCTTGTTTAAAAAAAACTTCTTTTAAAACATTCTTGGATAATAGAGAAGAGATCAGCAATGTGGTATTTATACCTTCTCACAACTCAGCCAAAAACCCCAAGCAAAAAGACAGAAAAGTCCCCAGAGGACAGCTCAGAAAAATAGCCGTTTGTGTCTAACGGATCTATTAGCGGTCGACCGACAGATCGTTCGGTCGACCGAAAAAAGAATTTGGTCGACCGACGAAAAAATCTGGTAGACCGCGAGCAGGTCTGAAAAACAAAAAACAAGCAGAGACTTCGTCGGTCGACCGGTGCGGTCGACCGA
>NW_017975910.1:0-1548 GCF_001876935.1 Asparagus officinalis
TCTCTTCCAATCGGGCGGCTGAAACGAGACTGCTTCGGATTCTGCACCTCCTGGGGATTCTTCTCTTTCGGTTTATTCACTGGATGTCGTCGAGCCTCTTTGCCCGGTGTAGGACTTGTGATCACCCCCATCTCTGTGAGAGTTTTGGCTGGTCCCCGTTTATTCACCCCCTGCTCACTAGGTGGTGGATAGTTGTAGTGATACTCATTTCCGCTTCGGGTCGCAAAAACTTCTTGTTCTTCTTCAGAGAGCGGGAAAGCTATGATTCTTTCGTCATCTTCTCCTGGGATAGCAGAGACTCCGCAGCAAGACTTTCCTTTACCTTTGGATTTCTTCTTGGATGACGATCCGGCCCATTGTTCATCTTCAATCAGGTCGGGGTAAACCCAGAGGATTTCGCCGTTTGGGGCTGTATGTGGCACAAGCCCTTTTTGGCGCTGTCCATGTGGGTCATCATTCACCGTCTTCATTCCCACCTTGGTGACGCGTTTCGGCTCAAACCATATTGTGGGCACCGATCCAAAACTGATTGACACTGCGTTTGCTCCAACATTCTTGGACGGCTTCGGGGTGATAACGCCTACATCAATTAGCGCCTGGATCTTGTCCTTGAGGTGGTAGCACGACTTGGTTGGGTGATGGACCGCTCTATGGTATGCGCAATACTTCGGATCCGTCACCTTGTTTGCTCCTTCTTGATCCACGATCGCCGGCAGCTGGATCTTGTTGTTCTCTAGCAGGTATTTGAAGATGCTGGGAACTTTGTCATCCTTGAAGGAGTACACTTTAGGAAACCTCGGCTCTGCAGATTTCTGCTTCTGAGGCCATTGTTGCCATTGCCCTCGAGATTGTTGTGGTGCTTGTTGCTGTGGCTGTTGCTGAGGTTGCAATTGGAAAGTTTGATTAGCATCAACTGCATTAGCATGTGCCTTACCTTTCCCCCGTGGGACGAAATTCTGCTTTGGAGCATTCGTCGCCTGTTGGCCTCTTTCTGCCTTCTTCCTCTTGAGGAACCGCTCGGCTTGCTCTCCTCGGACTTTCAGGTCCTTCCATGTCTTGGACGGTGTTGTCCCCATTGCTTCCAACACATCCAGCGCGAGATTGTTGTGGCAAGTCTGGAGGATGAATTCCTCGGTGATTGGGTCCCTGCAGTTCATCGCCTTGTTCCGGAACCTTTTGTCGAAGGTGTCGACTAACTCCCCGTCCTTCTGCTTCTCATCGAGCAACGATCCGATAGATACCTCGGTGTCGTCGTCGAAGAAATTGGCAAGGAACTTGGTGTCCATGTCGTCCCAGCTATAGAAGTTGGCCAGGAACTTGGTCTCTATGTCATCCCAGCTGTTCACGCTGCCTGGCTTGAGGCGGCGATACCAATCGAAGGCGGCTCCGCGAAGAGTGCCGACGAATGACCGCACCATCAGAGGCTCATTACCAGAGATAACTCCCAAGTGCGATTTGAAGTAAATCAAATGCTGGCTTGGTGAACCCATCCCATTAAACGGCGTGAAGTTAATTAGATTAAACTTCGCCGGATATGGGATCGATTCC
>NW_017975911.1:0-1548 GCF_001876935.1 Asparagus officinalis
CTAATATTTTAGCGACGGAAATGTTTAGTCGCTAAAATATCATTTTCCGTCGCTATAAAGTTATTTGCCAACGGTTAAATAGCGACGGAAATTCCGTCGTTATAAGTCATGTTATAGCGACGGAATATTCTGTCACTAAATATTCTCACCCCTACATTCACCCTAACCCTAATCGAACCCTAACCCTAATCGAACCCTAACCCTAACCCTAACCTTAACCCTCAAACTCACCCTCACCCATCACAGATAAGGATAAGATATTGTCCTTTGATTGATAAGTTTTAGCGACGGATTATCCCGTCGTTAAAAAACCCTAACCCTAACCCTAACCCTCACCCTCACCATCACCTCCACCCTCACCTAACCCTCCTCTAACCCTAATCCTAACCCAAACCCAAACCCTAACCCTAATCGAACCCTAACACTAACCCTAACCCTCGCCTAACCCTAACCCTAACCCTCACCAAACCCTAACCCTCACCCTCGATCACCCCTCACCCTCACCCCACCCTCGATCACCTAACACTCACCTCACCCTCGATCACCTAACCCTAACCCTAACCCTCACCCTCAACATCACCTCCACCCTCACCTAACCCTCCTCTAACCCTAATCCTAACCCAAACCCTAACCCTAACCCTAACCCTCCCCTCACCATCACCTCCACCCTCACCTAACCCTCCTCTAACCCTAATCCTAACCCAAACCCTAACCCTAACCCTCGCCTAACCCTAACCCTAACCCTAACCGAACCCTAACCCTAACCCTAAACCTCGCCTAACCCTAACCATAACATCTAACCCCACCCTCACCTAACCCTCACCTAACCCTAACCCTAACCCTCACCGAACCCTAACCCTAACCCTAGCCCTAACCCTCGCCTAACCCTAACCTAACCCTAACCCTAGCCCTAACCCTCGCCTAACCCTAACCCTAACCCTCACCGAACCCTAACCCTAAACCTAGCCTTAACCCTCGCCTAACCCTAACCCTCACCGAACCCTAACCATCACCCTCGATCACCCCTCACCCTCACCCCACCCTCGATCACCTAACACTCACCTCAACCTCGATCACCTAACCCTAACCCTAACCCTCACCCTCAACATCACCTCCACCCTCACCAAACCCTCGCCTAACCCTAACCCTAACCCTCACCGAACCCTAACCCTAACCCTAACCCTAGCCCTAACCCTCGCCTAAACCTAACCCTAACCCTAACCCTCACCGAACCCTAACCCGAACCCTAACCCTAGCCCTAACCCTCGCCTAACCCTAACCCTAACCCTAACCCTAACCCTCACCGAACCCTAACCCTAACCCTAACCCTAACCCTAACCCTCGCCTAACCCTAACCATAACACTAATTAAATTTAATTTTTTATATCATAATTTCATCAAAATTAATATTTTTTATTAGTGTTTGGGTTTTTTGCACTATTTTTATTTTACCAAAATTAAACACTAAATATAAAAATGAAATTACAAGTAAATAAATTTAAAAAATCACTCTACCCCCCTCAATCTCTCCTCCTCTCTCCCTCTCTC
>NW_017975912.1:0-1547 GCF_001876935.1 Asparagus officinalis
TCGGGTTGAGGTCCGACAGGCTCTGGGACAGCAGCAGAAGAGGGTACGTCAGCCCCTGCAGGCGGATTGTTCGCACCACTCGGCAAAGACGGGGAGGCACCACTGCTATGAAGGCTTTCAGTCCCGGGAACTGTAGCAGTATCAGGCTCAACGCCTGGTCCTACAGTAACACTCCTATGTTAACCAAATGGAAATTTGGATAAGTAAGGAGAATCGGGATAAGAAAATCGTATGCATACCTGCAATCCCCCCGTCCTCAGATGCAGCCGGGATGCCAAGAGTCATGAGAGTATCGGCCCAAGCGGCTGGTCCTATGATGACACTTTCTTATTAGTCAAAATGAAAATTTAGACAAATAAGAAGGATTGGGATAGTACAGTTATTTGCATACCTGTAGATCCTTCATCCGTAGGCATTTGAGGGATGCCAGGAGTCATATGAGAATCAGTCCTAGTGGCTGGTCCTATGATTGCACTCATATATTAGTCAAAAGACAGATGAACATAAGAAAAGTACAATATCCCTGAATCGTATGCATACCTGCAAGCCCGTCACTCTGAGGCAAACTGGATATGCCAGGGATAGATACCGGGCTAACTCCAATGGTTGACGCTGCGATAGTCAATCATTCATTAGTCAAATAAAAGATCGAGCAAGAGGAAGAGAATCAGATATGTACCGGTAGACGAATCATTCCCAAAGAATGGTCTCTCGGTCCCTCTGGAAGTTTGCTCAGCCAACATGTCAGCTAATAAGCCGGCATCCGGCTTCGAGAAGCTTGGCCCCTCCATCGCAACATCTGCAGGGTAACCTGAATGTTGAAGGATGAGGAAAGCTCGAGAAGATGCTTTCAGCAAAAAACAGGAAGTCTTACTCCCCCGTGCTTTTGAGGAAAATGACATTGAATGTGGACGTACCTGAACAAGGGACTGCGGGCTCAACATTATTCATCTGCTCAAGGTCGATGTTTAGATCGATGCCCAAGGACCCGTCGTGAAGAGCGTCGCACATTTGTTGCACAAAGCAATCCATGTTGTCAACGCCAGGGGACGCCGTGCTCCCTAAGTCCACTCCATAGGGACGCTGACCGTCATGGGGCTTATGGGCGGTCTTCTTCCTCTTCGGGGCACCAACCCTCCGAGGACCAACTGGTCGAGCATGCGCAGGCCTATCACACGTTTCAACGTGTGTAGGAGCTGGTGGCTCATGATCGTCGGATGTCCTACCTAAAGCGACAATAGCCATTTCAATGAAAAAGAGCTGTCATTTATGGAAAAGGAAAATCAAAGAGGCAGGACAAACCAGTATCGAGATCCCCTCTGTCGGTATCTGCATCCACATATTCCTCCTCGGAGGTCCCGTCATCGTCACCCGTAGGGAGGAGCTCTTCCTCGACTGTGAGAGGAGATCTGGCATGCCCTTTTCTCCGCTTCTGAGCAAGCTCAGCCCTGCGACCAGCCCTCATAGCAGCTCGGACTGCATACTCGGACTGTAATTCTGAGAGGCTCCTCACATTGATGGACTCATAGGCAGAAAGGAACCACTTG
>NW_017975913.1:0-1546 GCF_001876935.1 Asparagus officinalis
GCACAAACATATAAATATCATCATATAAGTGAAATATAATGAATTCAAAGTAATACTTCAAAACAAAATTTTTGATAAAAAAATTTCAAGAGAGGCAACAATATATCAAGCTCTTAAGCTTGTTCTAACCCATATAATCATTCTTGCATCCGGTAAACATGATTTGGGAATAAACACCTAATAAATCCGGGAGGTTATATAAACATAAACCTCTCATCAAAACAAAACCAATAACCATGAAAACAAAAGAATTAAAAAAAATTGTTTTCATATTCAATTTTCAAAACCAAGACAAAGAAAAATAAAAATACTAAAATTCTTTGTTTAAAATCAAATTTCTTTTGGTACCCAAGAACTCTTGGTACCAAACGATTTAGGGACATGACCCCTATCATTCAAGCTCAAAGCCCTAGGGTTATGAACCCATTTGGGCGCATTTAGTGCACGGGTCCGGTCATAGCAATAATTATGCAAATGACCCATTCGATTGCAATAAGTGCAATGAAGAGGATGCATTTGGTTATGTTGACCATGTGGATGTGCACGAGGAACATTTGCAAATAAAGATGGTCTTTTAAGATTATTTTGCAAATGAGAAACATTTTGAAATAATGTTGGTCTACTTGAAATATTTTGCGATTTAGAAACTTTTCGCAAATCAAAACAAAACTTGGCTAAGTGACCAACTCTACCACAAAAATCACAATGATACACATTAGCATGCTTATGATGAACAATGGGTGCATGTGTGTGTACATGTGATGAAGAAGAAGCCTTATGAGATGCACAAGAAGAATTAATATTCTTATGTTTTTTTGCATCATAGCAAAACTTAGCTAAATAGCCTTTTCGACCACAAATGGAGCACTTATAAGTTTTACTATACAAGTGTGCAAAGTGTACGGGTTTAGAAGTTTTACTATACAAGTGTGCAAAGTGTACGGGTTTAGAAGTTGTAGTACTAGACTTTGCACCCAAGTCTATAAGTTTCTTATTATCTACAATGCATGTTTTAAGGGTTGAATCTAAAGATGATATGTGTTCTTTAACATGATCCAACTCATTTTTAGGCATACAAGCATTGGAAATAGAAGTAGATGAAACATGATCATTTCTAAAAGAATTAAACTTATTTCTAATAGTTTCTACTTCTATCATGGCATTATTATTAGCATGAGTTAAGCTAGCAATAGATGAAGACATGTTATTATTTTCCAAACTTAATAACTCATTGTTTTCTTTTAAAATAGCATTCTCTTTAACAACAATATCAAGTTTGGAAGCTAGCGACTCATGATCGGATTTTAAACTAATATGCTTGCTTTTAAGATCAATAAAATTATTTTGCAATTTTGTATAGGTATGAGATAATCTATCATATGCACAAGCGAGTTCATTGATGGATATATCACTATTGGATTCCGAATCGCTTACCACACTAGGGCTATCGCCTAGTGGCCGTGTGCATGATGATGCGCCACACTCACTTGAAGAATAATCCTCCAAACTACGTTGGATTTCCTCCAAGTTGCCTTGATGTGCTTCT
>NW_017975914.1:0-1546 GCF_001876935.1 Asparagus officinalis
GTCAGTGTGGAAGTTCTCCACTCCTCGGAAAGGGTATTTTTCCGCAATCAAGGTTCGAACTTCACCCTCATCATTGGCGTACTTCATGAACTGATGCAAGGTAGATGGGACAATGCGGTTTGCATGTATCCATGGTCGTCCTAGCAAAAGATTGTAGGACGTGTCCGCATCTATGATGTAGCATGCTACTTCAGACTTAAGATCTCCGATCTGGCACCTGAGTTTGATCTTCCCTAGGGGTCGAGTACTGTTGGCGTTGAAACCAAAGATAGTGGTCTGGGTAGTGTGCAACCGATGCATAGGAATCCCTAAAACCTGCATGACCCTGTAAGGCATAATGCTGAGTGCGGAGCCCGGGTCAACCTGGACACGACTGATTTCAGAAGATCCGATATACCCTGTGTAGTACAGTGGTCGGTCATGTTCGTGTTTGACCTGCATGTCTTCTTGTGTGAATGATATGCAGGGTAGACTTCTCGCCGCTTGCAGGCATTGCAGACAAGTTTGATCATCAGAAGCTTCAGGAACTGGAATGACTTGGGTGATGAAGCTCTCTGTATTCTTCAATGCCTCAATGAGAGCTTCCTTGGTGGTTTTGGACAACCTCAGGAGCTCGTATAGAGTAATCCTGGCCGGTATGTTGGCCAGTTGCGCCATGACATTGAATTGGAATGGATTGCTCGACTCCCCGTGTTCCTGGTGGAGATTCCTGTTGAACCGGAGTTCTTTCTGCTTCCCCTTATCAACTGACTTTTTGGGGACAGAACCCCCAGCGTCTTGGGGCTGTTCCTCAACTTCTTGGACATTCTGGCCGTAGTCTTTCAAGTAATTCTTTCCAGACCGCGTACCAGGATTGTCTCCTGGGTATGCAGCCAGGGCAACCCTCTCTTCCTCTGAATCTGTGAGGGTCTTGAGGTGATCATCATTCTCAGTGATGGAGGGGCTAATCGTGTTGGAAGACTTAGCCTTGCCTCCTTTCTTCTTGGACGAGGTATTCGTCCACAGTTGGTCTCCCACTAGATCAGGGTGAACCCACATGATTTCTCCTTTTGAGATGGTGAGGGGTATCAACCCCTTGTCTTTCTGACTGTGCAAGTCAGTATTCTTCAGACGCATTTCTCCCTTGTGGATTGGGATAACGCCATCTGCGGTCGCCACCGGAGGGAAGTCACCGAACTGGACTGCTATCATGTTGGTAGAGACAGTCTTCTGTTCAGGTTTTAGAGTAAGCACTTTGGCGTCCACCAAATTCTGGAGGATGTCCTTAAAGATGTAACATCTTCTGGTAGGATGCCCCAGAAACCTGTGATAGCGGCAGTAATTAGGGTCATCTACCTTCCCTGCCTCCTCTGGCTTCCTAATTTCGGGAAGCTGTAGCTTGTTGTTCTTCCGCAATAGCTGGAATAAAGTGTCCACATGCTCCTCTTTGAAGGAATACTGTTTGGGCACTTTTTGCTTATTGGGAGCTTTGCCTTATTTCGTGGGCGGTGGTACCCGAGAGTAGTCGGCTGCTAGGGTCTCTTTTCCCTTAGACCGCTGAGTGTTA
>NW_017975915.1:0-1545 GCF_001876935.1 Asparagus officinalis
GCAATCATAGTTAAAGTCACGATAGTCCTCTATCAGCATCACATGGCCAGCAGAAAGGTGCGGCCACTCTAAGTTTGAGCATTCCTCAACTTTTCGGAGACGGATGAAATTTCATGGTTAGAAACTTTTGTGGCTTTTGACGCTCCACTCTTGATCTCCGCGATTCTTGGATCGAGCATGAGACTGCAAGAGCCTTGGTTGCTTTTGGGCTAGCTTGATGGACTACTCGTCATTGTCAAATCCTTGTGATTGAGAATAATTTTACTTACACTACTACTATATATAGCTAGCTACTTCCGTATGGAATGTTACATATCAAGGACCCACGCTCGAGGATCTATGGTATCGTATTATTACACAGTGCACGTTAGATAAAGTGATGGCTTTTAGCTTTGTAGAACTATAGAATGTGGATGTGATGCCATACTGGTGAAGAGTCTGGGCGAGCTCAAAAAAGTCGCACATCTCATGGCACAAAATGAAACGGGATGGAATGAAGACATCCGATCGTATGAAAGCCCGGCCCCCACGAATTTTGCACCCTCTGTAGACTAAAATACTGATGGGCCTCATTTCCTAAATTATGCAGGCTTAGTAAGATTAATTCCATTCTTATTGGTTACAACGTGTCTCAGGGGCTTCATGCAACCAGGGTATTTTTATCATTTGCATTTTGTTTCAATTTGCAGCCGATGACTTAGCCAGACTTTGGTTTAGATGTTGAGTCCCTGGCAACATTTTTTGAGGTGCAAATGGCATTTTAGTTGCAACTCTAATTGCAATGAATCAATCCTTAAACAAACGTTCAAAAAAATCTGATACTCTACAACCACAAATATCAATTATAAAATTTTTAAAATTTTCAAAGTGAATCGAGTAGCAACAACTATATACGATAGCATTAACAACTGTAACTTACATTTTACATATTGCAATAGACACATGCGTTGCAATTACAGTAGCATGAACCAAATGGCTCCCAAGTAAATATTGCAAGAAACGTTTGAACACCTACAAAAAAAACTTTTTAGCATTATGCTAGCTATAATGTCACTTCCAAACAAGCTGATTAAAATTGTAGTAGGATAACACAAAACTAGTAATTTTGTTTTCGAGTATTAAAGTTGTATGTGCAAAAGCACATTACACAACATATAGATAGAAGCAAAAGTAGAGGAATGGTCTTTATAAGAATCACGGCACAACCTATGTGAAGAAAGAAAAGGTGGCACTTTCACGTTACCCATATACATACATAACAATAATGTATGGGCAAGAAAAAGGTTTTAGTATGAAATAACTCCATCCATAATCTCTACACGTGCAAGAGCGCTCCTTGCTCTCGTCCTCCTCTGCAATTTGATGGATGCAACACAATTTGTCCTAAGTTTAGAACTTATGTTGCTTGTTGCATGTGAACGGGTCAAGAAGATGACATTATCATGGCTTTGTTGTGCGCAGCGGAAATTTCGGCAGCACCTCCGGTGCGCACGGTGCACAACAAGAGATTAGATCGAAATAAGAATTCCTGTCTCACCAAGGAAA
>NW_017975916.1:0-1543 GCF_001876935.1 Asparagus officinalis
ATCGAACCACGCAAACAAAATGAGGACTCTCCATTTGATTTTGAACAAGCTTTTCAGTTTCGACAACTCAGAGCATGTTTAACTCTCCACGTTGTAAACTTCTACAAATATAAATAAATAAATAAAAACATGTATAAGAACATGTTATGGATTAACTAGTCCAAAAAGATTCAATAAATTTCATCAAATCTGCAAAGAGAGATATAAGCAAAACAAATTCCTTTGTTAATGCTATACCTGCACTTCTACTTATCTGCATGACTCTGAGCTCTTTGGACTTGATCCTCCTGTATCTACACATTCAAGTATATATATTGCCTATTTGATGAGAACTGATACCTAATTTGAGATGTCAATAAATCGCTATAAGAACAAGTTAATTTATGATCATACCGAAAATGGATGAGGAAAATAAAATTGTCAATTTGCTTGCATCATACTATAGTAAGGAGGACGCTTTAGTACTGGAAATGTATAGTCACCTGGTTGATTTGTTTGAAAACCTTGATACTGCTACAATATACGTTCAAAATAATTATAGAAAAAGGGAAATATAATGATAGTTGTTAAATATTTTTTGAATAAACCAAACCTGAATAACTTGTTGAAATCCCAACCCCTCATTCATCAAAGAAAATTTGAACCCCTCATTTGCTCCCCGTGAAATTCTCACAAATCACACCGCGAGTGACCAGACCCAATTATCATTGCTCCCCGTGAAACTCTCCTCTGGTCGCCGCCTCCAGATGTTCACCACCCTCCGCCGCTGCAAATATATAGAAATAAATACTATATTAGAAAATAGAATTGAATTAATTACCAATCTGGTAATTTGGCCTGCCTCTCCCATTGCAACACTAAAATTACAGGGCCATGATTATCCACCAAAATAATGTAACTATCCGTGCTCTATCCACCAAAATTACAGGGCCATGATTATAAGATTCAACACTAACAAAATACCAAGCGATCCATAAAAAATGATGTATGTTTATTTCTATTCTTTGCGTTTAGCCAGCGAAATAAGTAATCACAAGCCTCATAAATCAACAAAACTGCAAACAAAAGTTCAGATCATAACTTTCTTCTAAAAAAACCTAAATAATGAACAAAAAAAATAGAGGGAAAATAGGGTTTTGAGAGAAGGAATACTCGGTGGTTGCCTATTTTTTTCGAAGGAGCCGCCAAGGGTTTTGGTAGAGTTGGGAGGTGAGAGACGGGGGTGCTGCGTGGAGACGCTGCGGGTGCAGCGCGTGTGCTGGAGGTTTCTTCAGCGAGAGGAGTTGCTGGCGATCGTTCTGGAGAGATTTGGGGGTTTGGAGATAGAGAGGGGGGTTTGGCCCGTTTTGGGGGTTTTTAGAGAGAGCGGGGAAATGAAAACAGAAGCGAAATGAAAACAGAAGCGGGGAAATGAAAAAGGAGGCGGGAAATAAAAAAAAAGTAATTTTTTTAACATTTATCCTTCAAAATAAATTAATTTTTTAGTATATGTTAATAAAAACAATATAAGTAAATAAGTTCCTCAATTAACTTAATGAAATTT
>NW_017975917.1:0-1540 GCF_001876935.1 Asparagus officinalis
GAATTCAGTCAGCAGGTTCTTAGCCATGGGCTTGATGTATGATTTTATTTGCTGAAAACCTTGACATTTAATTCTCTTTAATGGAACTGATTTATCTTTATCTTTATGATGATTCCTCACTTCATTTGAAATGATTGACCATAATACTCATGGAATTTTTGGCAAACCCCCAGCCTTCAACGGGTTTGATTAGCCTTTACCGACTACTCATGGAATTTCCAGCGGTAGCACAGCTTCACACCCGTATACAAGCGAATACGGGGTAGCTCCCGTAGGCGTGCGTATAGTGGTGCGATAAGCCCAGAGTGCTTCACCGAGTTTATCGTCCCAGTCTCGTTTATTGGTCTTCACGAGCTTTGACAAGATCTTGATGATCGTCTTGTTAAACGCCTCCGCTAATCCATTCGCGGCGGGATAATAAGGGGTTGATGAAACATCTTCAATTTTGAACTTGTCGCAGAATCTGACGAAGGCATTGCTTATGAACTGTGGACCGTTGTCATGAATGATCCTTCTTGGCACGCCGTGTCGGTAAATGACATGATGCTTGATGAAATTGATGACGTTGTTCGTCTTCACTTCTCTAAGCGGAATCGCTTCAGCCCACTTTGAGAAATAATCTGTGATCGCGAGGATGAACCGATCACCTTTGACTGAAGGGGGAAAAATAGGACCAACAATGTCCATGCCCCATATTTCGAACGACCATGATGTGGTCGATGTGTGCAACTGCTCTGGCGGTTGATGCATATAATTTGCATGTATTTGGCAAGCATGACACTGTCGGGCGTACTCGATCGCGTCACGAACCATTGTGGGCCAATAGTATCCCATCCTTCTGATGCGATCATACAGTTTAGGACCGGGCTGATGTGCACCACATTCTCCTGCGTGTGCTTCCTTAAGAACTTCTTCTGCTTCTTTGTTCGAAAGGCATCGGAGTAATAAACCATCGTATCCCCTACGGTATAACGTATGGGTCTCGGCATTATAAAAGAATCTTGGCGCTCTTCGGCGAATTGATTCCCTTTCTTTTACGTCTTCTGGCAGAATACCATACTGGACGTAGTCAATGATGGGAAAACGCCAATCTCGGGACTCAGACCCAATTTGAGTTGAATTCACCTCTTTGGCGTTCACGTTTCTATCCTCTTCTTCTTCAATCTCCATACTGTATATGGGTACGCAGAGTTGATGCGTCCGTACTGTGACTAACAGCTCAGCTTCGGGAGGCTGTGCCAGTGATACTGCTAGTGCCGCCAGTGCGTCTGCATAAGCGTTCTGGAGACGAGGGATATATTCGATGAAGAATTCTTCGAAAGATTCTGCCATTTTGATGGCTTCCTGGTGGTACGGGATCAGGTCTTGATTCCTGACTTCATACTCACCGCGAACTTGGTTGACTATCAATTGCGAATCTCCAAAAGCTTCGAGATATTCGACCCCCAGTTCTTTGGGGAAACTGAGTCCGATGAGAAGCGCGTTGTACTCGGCTACATTATTGGAGCACGGACTAGTCAATGAATAAGCCCGAGGCATT
>NW_017975918.1:0-1540 GCF_001876935.1 Asparagus officinalis
TGATTCAAAGCGAATTAATCGATGTGTATTATCCCTAATCCACTGTTGCATACACCAAAATATTTCTTTGTATTTATTTTTTTTTCTTAAAGAAAAGAAAGAAATTTAGTTTTTTTTTTGAGAAGATAAAGAAAAAGAAAAATCCTAACTGAAACAAATCAAAACAATCACTTTTCAATCAACTCTAATTCTAGGGTTTAGCCTAACTCAACTAGACCAGCTCCTAACCAAAAACTCCTACAGTGAAAAGATCAAAGTTTTACCCAGGTAGTTAGCCAGGTAAGGATAGTACTAGAGGGTGATCAAAGATCAATTAAGTACCTCTTTCCTTGCGGAGCGCTTTACGCAACCCCTAAACCTTGCCTTAGACACCAACTAATCTGAGAAAACTTAAACCGGTTCACTTAAGGATTTCTTGTTCCTTATTGAGCTCGAATCCTTAGGGGCCAACGTCTAATGAGTTTTATTAGGCTTGGATGGTGTAGTGAGGATTTAGTGATTTTTGGGCTAAGGAAAGGGTGATGAAATCCCTCACCTTATCTTGATTATGGGGTTTTTTGCCCTTAATGATATTTTTAAGTGTGTACCAAATCAAGATGCTCAAATCACTTGGTGAATTCCTACACTATATGAAATGCAACCCTATGAATTAAAAGCAACTAAAAAGGATGAAAAAGAAAAATCTTTTTTTTAATTAGGGTTAACAATCAAACAAATGAGAAGGGGGGATTTGTTTGAATTTATTATCTTGTTAGTAAATGTCAAAGTGGAGGATGAATTTTATTATGGTCAACGAAAAATAAAATCTCTTCTTTTTTTTAAGTCCTAATTGTCTCTAATTGTGAAGAAGTAGCTAAAGGGTGGAATTGAAAACTAGAAAGAGGACTTACCCGAAAGAAAGCAAATCTTCAAATCCTAGCTCTCCAATCCGCGATCTTCAAGCTCCAAGCGTTTCCTTCACAAAAAACACACAAGTTAAAGAACCAAAATAATTAAAACCTACTTAAGCACCTTCCCCGGCAACGGCGCCAAAAACTTGATGCGGCATAAACATGTACCAAAAAGGTTACAAGTGCACAACCGTGTCAAGTTATAGTATTTAAGATATCGATCCCACGAGGAAGGTGTTTTGTAGGAGAAAATATGAAATCAGTTCTTATGTTATGTGCGTGACAAATAGGAGTGATGAGTGAATGTGATTGTGAAGAGATTAAGAGAGTAAAAGTGGTGTGTAAATAGGTGCAAAGTGTAAGTGAGAGTGGATTTGAAAAAGAAGGAGTATGATCAATAAGGTGAGAAGGAAAAAAATGAATAAAATCAAGAAACAAATAAAAAATCAAGAATGAAGAACAAAATTCTAGAATAAAAGAAAATGCAAGAAATTAAAGATGGTGGATTCAATTATAGATATGGGTAATCTACAATTGAACCTACTTCTTAGAAAAAGGGTGATTCCCTAGAGGGTTCTAGCCTATGTAGACGGTAAAAAATACCTCTATGGGTCTACAGGGAATTTGTCTACGAGAAGAGTTCGCACGCC
>NW_017975919.1:0-1539 GCF_001876935.1 Asparagus officinalis
ATCTTCGGATCGTTTTAGCAAGGAGAGTTACTCTTGAATTCTACATCATCATCGCTTCTTCATTGAGTATCAGTTCAATTCTTTTGAAGAACTGTTTGCTTTAAAAAGGGCTATAAGATCTTTTTGATTTGCTCTTAAATTATTTTGGTTGGTTTGTTTTATCTTATTTTTATGACGTGCTCAAGCCGGTGATAATTGAGGGTTGACACTAGCTAGGGCTATACGTTGGAGGACTAGTTTTATATAGATTTTAGGATACAGTCTTTGTAAGCCTATTGGATCGGGCTATGATTCAGGTAAAGTCTGACCATAGTGAGGAAGTCCCTTCGTGAGAAGAAAGATGAAAGTAGGATTTCTATCTGAACCACTATAAAATCTTGTGTGTTCTCTGATTTGTGGCTGATTTAATTTTTTTGCTTTTATTTTGATAATATTTTTGATACAAAATCTGTATTTTTAGCAAAAATCTATAGCAAAACTATTTACCCTCCTCTAGGCTTGCATCTCAGATCCAATATGGCGGATCTACAAAAGGGGCAATGGAGTCCATTGCTATTGTTGATCCTTCCCCCTAGAAGTATATCTACTATGAGTAATTGTAAGTGTGCTATACCTTTCTACTGCTCTAGCACTACCACAAACAAAAGAGTTGGTTCATAATGAGTCACCATATTTTTTATAATTTTGAAGGAAGGACACTACTCTCTTGTTTGTGGTAGTATCAATGTAGTAGAAAAGTTGCAGTGCACTTATCATTACTCATTTATTACTAAGACCGAAATAAAAATTTGCCCCCATCGTATGTGCCTCTTTAACATTCCTACTCTGATATATAAACACTCAGATGAGCCAAACTGATACATTTAATCAATTCCTAAATTCTCATTAATTATTTTTTGCATTTTCTAAAAACCCTCTGCTCTTTGCTTTTGTCTTCGTTGTGATCGTTGGTGGCAATTGGATTGCCAATCACTGAATTGTAGACTTATTGTCTTGCTCTAAGTGATTTAAGTGACATGCACATGGCACTTGCCCTTCCTCAAAATACCCAGCCTAATGTACTAGTGGGAACATGCTAGCACATTCATACACCATCAGGTCCGTTAAACTTTAGTTGTACCTAAACTTGTCAGGTGACGCGATAATCGAATGAAAGATGTATAAAGTATTTATCACGAGGGGACCCAGAATTTTCACCCACACAAGGCACAAAAAATGAAAGATGTATAAAGTATTTATCACGAATGGACCCAGAATTTTCACCCACACAAGGCATAGAATTGAGTGATGATAAAAACTAAAAAATTTACATAAAAATCTAATCTAATACTATTATAAAAGTGGATTACCATGTTAAAACATTTCTACCCAAAATGCCCTCCAACATATCCATCCATACATACATGAAACCCTCAAATTTTAAAAAAATTGTTTATAAAAAAATTTATAGATTAAACCTTTAAATTTTCAGAAACAACCTTGAAACTTCATAATTTTAGAGATATGCCATAAAATTTGCGGAAAGGACCTTGAAATGTC
>NW_017975920.1:0-1537 GCF_001876935.1 Asparagus officinalis
GGGGTGGTGGAGATGTAACTGCATCGACTGGTGGAGTTGGTCGTATAGCCGGCTCAACAGAGTCAGCCTTAGCAAAATCCCCTGTTAGGCACAAAACAGAAACATCATATTATAATTGCATTAGTCAAAGAATTGGCTAGTCCTATAGTTAGCTTGAGAAGAGGCACGCACCTTCAAAATAACCGTTTCCGGGAGTCTGAGGGAGTACAGACTCAGGAAACATATCCTGAGGCGGCTGGCCATCGATCTGAGGAGAATCATACATGAAGTTGAACATAGAAGTGTCCACAGGCAGGCCCTCCCCATCGAAGTCATCAATCGAAAAATCTGACATAAAAAGATATAAGGGAAGAGGAAGGAAACTATGGCCAATAGAGACAAGTTACCTCTTGAAGATGTACCTGGAATCACCGAACTGGGTCCTTTCCTTCATTAACAGGCTCCCCAACATGGGCGGTCTCTGCAGGCTGTTCTACCTGGTGCGGTGAGTCAGGCTCGCCAGGAGATGCACAATCATCGGGACTCATCTCGCCTTCCTCACGATATCCTGCATAGGATGGGAAAGCATGAGCCTGAAATTCTAAACGATCAAGGGAATGATCTATAGAATAGATGTTACCTCCACCACTAACAGGATCATCGCCAGCCAGATCCATCTCAGACGCTCGCGAACCCGCATGCGACTTGTGAGCTAATCTTTTCCGCATATCAGTACGGACAGCAATCGAAGGTCTTGCCCGGGTAAAAGGACGTAATTCATCTTCACTGTTGGTCGCTGTCCCTGAAATATCAAATAGCGGTCAGGACTAGCAATTCGGAAATGCAGAGAAAAAGAAAGATAGGTGACTAACCTTGCTCCAAATCTGCCTCGTAATGTTCGGGATCTCCGCCTGAAGCCTCTCCAGCAGAACTAAAGGCCCTGTGACCTTCTGCATCAAGTCGGCGGGTCTTGCCCTGAGCCCTCTGTGACCGAGCACCGTCCCGGATCGCACGAGAATCAATCTGAGAGGCTTCTTCGGCCACCAACTCTTCGATAGGCTTCACAGGGACAGTCTTATTAGCTGCTAGCAACCACTTGCAGCTCAAGAAAGTGAGGTTCAACTGCCGCTCAGTACCTGGGAGACTGAACCTAGCACCAGTGCAACCAGTCACGGTCCACAACCATGCACGAAGACCGTCCACCAGACCTCCATGAGCCCGAAGCTGCTGGCGCGGGTTCCCAACATAAAGCTGGTCATAACCGAACTGGCGGGCGAATCGGCAAGGTAGATACGGCTCTATAAAACACTGATTCCCCACCCGGAAAGTCAGGTAACCCGGCCTAATGTTCACTAGCCAATTAAAGCAGCCCATATCCAAATAAGTCCTATACTCCCTCGGCTTCTCCTCATCAGTCAAACACTCGCCGTACCGGCTGGAGAACTGCAGAAAGCAAGTGGAGAATGCCCAACACTTGTGGACTTGTAGCTGACTCTTGATATCAGGGAATCCTCGGCCCTCCCACTCGCCATTCTCAAGCAGCTGTAGAAAGGGAACA
>NW_017975921.1:0-1537 GCF_001876935.1 Asparagus officinalis
AATAAAAAATTGGTACTGAAATTCGTAATTATTGGATCTGTCCTTCTCGGACGGGTTAGGAATATAGTAATGCATACATCCAACTTTGTATACTTTGTATATTTTCATTCTTGAAAGTTTTGGCAGCACCTATTCTTTGTTCTCCGTGTACAATAAGCGTATGTTGTTCTGCGTTTTGGGTTATTACTGATATGCATAATAACATTCGCACAGTGTACAGGGAGAACAGCGGGTAGGTGCTGCCGAAATTTTCAAGAAATGAAAATATACAAAGTATATGAAGTTGGATGTAAGCACTACTATATTCTTAATGGATAGAAGCCTTCCTATGACAGCCGCAAGATTAGTGTAATTAGTTTTTACGTATGTTTTATATATATTTTATGTAGATAAATATTCATATTGTTAAATGATATATGAACGTATGTTTGATGTGTGTTGAATGTATAAGAGTAATGGATGTATTAGTAGTTGTGAGACTAATCGTATTTAATATTTATATATAATTTACAGATGAGGATAATTCCTGACAAGTCATGGATAGATATCCCTAGGTATCGTAGATTTCACGACACACGATACAAGGAGGGATGTGAAGCCTTCATGCGTTATGCGGAAATGAATCCGAGAAATTTAAGAAGCAGTGCTATGTACTGTCCTTGTTGTAAGTGTAGGAATTTGAAGCTGCTGAATAGAAATGATATACGGATTCACCTAATAAAATCAGGTTTTGATGAGAAATATAAATACTGGAACTGTTATGGGGAGGGTATCACTGAAGATGAGGATCCAAATATGCATGTTGGTACGTCCGGTGGCCAACGAATAGGTGACACAGAAACATTGTTGAATGATATTTTTCCTCGATCTACAGAATATGATGTTGATGATAATGTCGAGGATGATATTGGAGACAAAAGTAAAGATGATAACGAAGTTGAAGCCGAAGAGGTAGGAGGTGTCACGAGTGTCGAAAATATTGATGATATGCATTCCTCCGCAGAAATAAAGCGAATAATAGAGCTACTAGAAGATAGTGAAAAGGACTTATATGAGGGATGTACCGAGTACTCCAGATTTTCATTTATGCTGAAACTCCTTCATATTAAGACACTTAGCGGTATGTCAGATAATTATTTTGAAATGCTTCTTGATTTGCTTCGGACTGTAATTCCTGGAGGAGAGAATAGCATACCCCAAACAACTTATCAAGCTGAGAAGATTGTCTCTGCTCTGGGTCTTGATTATAATAAGATTGATGCATGCATGTCCGAATGATTGTATTTTGTACCACAAAGCCAATAAAGACCTTCAAGAGTGTCCGACATGTGGAGTTTCTATGTGGAAACAACGCACAAATTCTTCAACAAGGATTACAACGGAGACAGGGATAACACAGAAGAAAATTCCAGTAAAAGTGCTTCGACATTTTCCATTGGCTCCTAGATTGCGAAGATTATACATGAATAAGGAAACGGCAAAGAATATGAGGTGGCATAAGGATGATCGAGTAGACGATGGTAAATTGAGACATCCT
>NW_017975922.1:0-1536 GCF_001876935.1 Asparagus officinalis
TGAGACGGCGGTACCAATCGAAGGCCGGCCCGCGAAGGGTGCCAACAAATGACCGAACCATCAAGGCTTCATTGCCGGATATCATACCCAAGTGGGACTTGAAGTAGATCAGATGTTGAGTGGGTGAACCCTTCCCGTCAAACGGCGTGAAGTTAATCAAGTTGAACTTCGCCGGGTATGCTATTGAGTCCCACTCTCTTGGATATGAACATGGAATGACAGTCCTCTTTACCTCTCGATCAGACATTAGAGCGTTGATTTTACTCTCGAGATCTTTCATTTTCTCATCCTCGCTCGTATCGGGCTTTGGACGATTCTTAAGAGGAATAACGGGACCACCCCCAGCGTTGTCGTCTTTAGTGGGGCCACCCCCAGCGTTTTGGTCAACGAGAGGGTTATCAGCATTAAGGCGTTCATCCACATCTGAATCGCTACCTACTTGGTTAGCAGCGTTGCGACGGCTGGATTCGCCCATTTGATTGGAAAGAGCCTGAATCTGTCGGTCGTGCTCTTCCTTCATCTGTTGCATAGCCGTTTCTATTTCGAATTTAAATGCTTGCTTCTGCTTGGCTAGAGCATCCTCAACCATTTTAGTTGCTTCTTCGGTGTTAATCATAAACACTTCGCGGGATTGCCCTGGGCTAGATACCGTATTGTCAGAAGCGACTGCAGAGTTAGCATCTGATGCTTCATCGTCCGAGGATAACCCTCTCTGCATTCTTTGGTAGACCCTGCGTCTAGTGGTCCCTGATCGCAATCGGGTTAGACGATGAGATATAAGTGGGTCAGAGCTAGAAGGTCGAATCGACTTTCCCTTATCAGCCATATTTATTGTGACTTCCGGGAGTTCGTCACCTTGAACAACCGATCTCTTTTTACGGAGACGCTTTGGTTTGGACTTAGTCATTCCGTTGGAGATCCTCTCGGATACCGAGACCCTCTGCAGAGCGGTCTTGGGGCAACTCTGATAATATTGTCCTGATTAGTTCGGCGCACGGGTAGTGAGATTTGGTTTCTCGGGCATATCTTTTCCGAGACTCGTTCATACCCCCAGCCCGATAGTACAACTCATCGATCAGATGACCGGAGCAACCTATCGTGTGTTGATATGACTCCCCTGGTATAACGTTGTCATCGTCAGATGAATACGTTTCTTTCAGGGGATTTGCCGCTTTATTAGCATTCTTAAGAGTCACGTGTTTAGAACTACGCTTTTGGGAGCGCAGGATCTCAACAGGCTCTTGGTTTTGGATACACACCCCCAGGCGGGCGGAAATTAGAGTTTTCCCTTTATGAGAAGGCTTGAAATTGTTGCGAGGGCGTGTGCGACCCCCAGCTCGACGAGTCGCTCGGGGTTCAGTCACCGGACCCAAACGTTCTTCGATCAGAACTTTGCCTCGATCCTCGTGCAAAGGACCCAGGCGATCGACTATCCTCACTTTGAATCGGGATAAATCCACATTGTCTTGGTGCCCCGCCGGAGGTACGGAACTCGAAGGGATCGACGAAACATGTGCATAACGTCTTCTGTCTTTA
>NW_017975923.1:0-1536 GCF_001876935.1 Asparagus officinalis
CAGCATTTTCTGCAAGTAACTCCTCTGTGTAAGCTTCAATCTCCCCTTCACCCTGTCTCTCTCAATCTCTATACCCAGTATCTTCTTAGCTTCTCCCAGGTCCTTCATCTTAAATTCTGATGACAGCTCCTTTTTCAATTTCCCAATAGCTGAAGTATTCCTGGAAGCTATGAGCATATCATCAACATACAATAACAAATAAATATGCTCACCATCCTGTAGCTTGCGCATATAAACACATGGGTCATAAGGGCTCCTCGTGTATCCTCGGCCAATCATAAAGCTATCAAATCTCTTGTACCACTGTCGCGGTGATTGCTTCAGTCCATAAAGAGATTTCCTCAATTTGCACACCAAATTTTCCCTTCCTGCAGCTTTAAACCCCATAGGTTGTGTCATGTAGATCTCCTCGTCTAAGTCTCCATGTAGAAAGGCCGTCTTCACGTCCATTTGGACCAAATCTAAGTCCAGCTGTGCCACCAATGCCAATAGTATCCGAATCGACGAATGCTTCACAACGGGTGAAAACACCTCGTTGTAATCAACACCTTCAAGCTGTGCATATCCCTTGGCAACCAATCTGGCCTTGAATCGAATGTCCCTAATAGAAGATCCCTCCTTCTTAGCATACACCCACTTGCAACCAATAGCTTTCTTACCCTTAGGTAGCTGTGCAAGTTCCCAAGTGTCGTTCTTCTGAAGAGATTGCATCTCCTCCTCCATAGCATTCCTCCACCTAATGGAATCAGGACTGGACTCTGCTTCCCTGAATGTGGCAGGAATCAGATCATCAATGACCTCCACCGATAAAGCATATGCCACCATGACATTATCATATCTCGCTGGCCGACGAATCTCTCTCCTCGGTCTATCTGCTGCAATGGACCCCTGAGCATGACCCTGCTCATGAGCCTCGCCATCCACTGTATCCCCTAAATGCCCGACTGTCATCTCATCTCCTCCCCGTGTCACCTCTGTAGGAGTCTCAATGGGAACAGTGCCAACTGGAGTGGGTGGAATCACATCATCCTCCACCTTCGAGGCTTCATTATGTACGCCTCATCGAATGTGACATCTCTGCTAATGATCATCTTCTTGTCTTGTGGATCCCATAATTTGAAACCTTTTACACCTTCTCTAAATCCCACAAAGATAGCCTTCCTTGCTCTCGGATTCAACTTCCCTTCTGTAACATGGAAATAAGCTGGACACCCAAAAATCCGAAGAGTCTCATAATCACTAGCCACAGAACCAGATCAACGCTCCAAAGGAGTCTTCCCCTCTATCGCAGTGCACGGCAACCTGTTAATGAGATGGCTCGCATAAACTAACGCCTCGGCCCAAAAGGATCTAGCCAAACCACTCTGCATCATCATACATCGCACCTTCTCCAGCAAGGTACGGTTCAGCCTCTCTGCCACCCCATTCTGTTGCGATGTCTCTCTAACTGTGAAGTGTCTTCTAATGCCGTGATCCCGGTAAAACTGCAGAAATGGATCACTCTTGTACTCTCCACCATTGTCTGAACGAAGAGTC
>NW_017975924.1:0-1535 GCF_001876935.1 Asparagus officinalis
TACTGCATATTCAGATGGTGAACCCACGGGTCTTCCCATGTTGGCATTTGATCGTCGTCTTCCATTGTGAACGGATCAACTGTAGTCATGTTCGCCATTAGGGTTTTGAAAACTTCTCCCAGACTTGTATCGGAGTCCCACTCTGAAGCATCGGGAGAGTATCCCTTCTTGGCTTTGTTAGCAATTTGATCGATAATTTGCCAACCACATTCGTCATCTGATGAAACATAACCTAAGCCTCGCCCATATTTATAATAATCCTCAGGTTTACCTTTTGGTACATATACTGCTTTGGCTGGATTACGAGGACCTCGATCGAAGTATAAACCTTCTCCGAGTGTGAAATCGTAGCCCTGCTTTTCCATGAGCTTGCGCGCTTCTGGACTATACTTGGATAGATGTCGACCAGGTTTGTCATCATCTTCGTCTTCACTTAGGAAATGATCTGGTAACGGAGAGCTTTTTCCTTTACCGTAAATCACTTCTTTAGCGCCTCTTACTTTGTTCGGGATGACCATGGTTGTTCCGAAAGAATGCTGGAGGTGTTCCTTCGTTACATAGGATGATCGGATCGGCATATACAACTCAGGATTGTCGTACAGCTCTTTTATCACATCATCAAGAGACAAGGAGTACTCTAAATCATCTTTTATTGCAATATCGGCAAGTTGCCAGTTACAATCTGCATCTGACGATTGTTCATCGTCAAGATTGATTACAAAGGGTACAATGTCATTTAAACTCCATTGTAATCGAATCCGGCTTCAGAATCAGCTTCTTCTCCGCTGTCTGTGCCCTGGGCCGATGATTCAGTATCGGATTCGTTACCATAAAGGAGAGAATCGGTGAAATAATTCTCATACCCCTTGAATGGTTGTTTATCCGCGACCACCGTCCTAACCTCATTGTCAGTGTCGACATACTTCAAACACTGATGGAGAGTAGAGGGAATTATCACGTTACTATGGATCCAAGGCCGACCCAATAGTAAGTTGTACGAAGTCTCCGCATCGATCACATAACACGTGACTTCTGTCTTCAGATCTCCCATCTGGCACTTCACCCGGATCTTACCCAAGGGTCTTGACCCACTAGTGTTGAATCCATAAATAACAGACGCCAACTTGCTAACTGGAATACCAAGGAAGTGCATCAAGCGAAGCGGCATAATACTCACAGCAGAACCCGGATCCACTTGGATTCGGTTGACTTGGCTGGAGCCAATGTATCCGACGAAATATAACGGCCGATCGTGGTTCGAATTCTTCGTCTGCATATCTTCTTTGGTGAAAGTAATGCAGGGAAGGTTCTTAGTCGCTATGTTGCACTGTTGACTCAGCGGTTCTGGCTGTTCAGGTATCGGCTTGACTTGAGTCAGAAATACCTCTGCATTGGCCAGAGCTTCTTGTAGGGCCTCTCTGGTTTCTTTGGATAACCGCAGCAACTCATACAGCGTTATCCGTGCGGGAATGTTGGCTAACTGCGCCATAATGTCGAAGCTATGCGGAGTCTTCGAGCTTTCCGGTTTGTCTCTT
>NW_017975925.1:0-1535 GCF_001876935.1 Asparagus officinalis
ACAAAAGATAATGTATTTGAATTTTTTCTTTACTTAGAATATTTGTACAAGCCTTGATCACACACACACACACACACACACAAAATTTTAGAACACACTAACACAGACTTAGTGTGTTGGTTAACTATAGAAATCCCCTATGTTAACCATTAGAATAGTAGTTAAATCTTAATTATAAAAACTCATTATTTCTGAATATTTGATCTTAATAGTCGACTAATTAGTATAGTAGTCGACTACTCATGTATATAACTCAAATACAAGTTTCTGTCTGTTTACAGTATAGTCGACTAATTAACATTATAGTCGACCACTGAAGAAAAATGTTATTTTTCAAGTTTCTGTCAAATTACAGTATAGTCGACTAATGATCATTATAGTCGACTACTGAGAAGAAAACACAGAGTCTGTCTGAACTCAGTGTAGTCGACTAATGACTACAGTAGTCGACTACAAGAGACAGTTTTTCAGTTTTCAGAATTTGAATATCTGACAGTTTTTGGCCGTTTTTAAACGTTTTTAAACTTTAAAAACTTGTCTTTTCAAAGGCTATATATAGGTTATTTGTTCAGAAAAATTGTAGACAGATACATACCCATAAGCTTTGATCTTTGTGCAATTTTTCAAGTGAAAAACATTCTAATTCTCTGAAAAAGAAGAGTTTCTGAAATTGCCTATATACTTTCATCAAAAACAAATCATTAGGCAATTTTTACAGAGATTAAAAGTATCTTAAGCCACTGCTGTACTTCAATACACATTCAAGGCTTATAGGATCATTGTATTATTGTTTCAACAAGTTTTCTCTCGGTTGTGAGAGGGTTAATCTCCTTGCTTAGAGATTGGGGTTCAAATTGGCAAGGAGTTTGTCAATTGGTGTTGCAATTTGCAGGGACTTGCAAATTGGTCAGGTTTGCGTTTGATTTTGTAAGTTTATTTAAAATCATAGTGGAAACTCTCAAGCGGGATTTGCTTGGGGACTGGATGTACACCGGTTTGGTGGAACCAGTATAAAATCCTTGTGTTTGTGTTTGCAAATTTCTGAGATTGCCATTTTTCTTTGCAATTTATTATCTACTTTGCAATAATTTTAAGAGAACACTATTCACCCCCCCTCTAGTGTTCTAGTGTATCTATTTCAGATCCTACATTTGGTATCAGAGCAAGGTGAAAGATGGCATCGTCAAATACATCACAATTCAAGGAAGGTCACTCTACAAATCGTCCTCCAATGTTCGATGGCACGAACTACAACTACTGGAAGTGTAGGATGAAGATCTACCTTTTGGAGGGGGTATCTGTAGGCATATAAAATTGCTTATAGGTCCCTTAGCTCAGCTCGGCACAAACCGACAAACTAACGAGGCAACGAGATTGACTAATCGCACGCAAGCAACGGAATACGTCCATTCGCGTGCGGGATCAAGCCAAGTGTTCGAAGAGTCAACGAGTCAGCAAACCGAGACCGGACTCGGACGAATCACGATCGAATCAAGATCAGTTTCGGACTCAGACTCAGAAGTGGATTTACTGCC
>NW_017975926.1:0-1535 GCF_001876935.1 Asparagus officinalis
ACTAGTTGGTCTCGTGACTTGAGCACCCAACAAATTCAGGATAAAATCCACACATGCAGACGAATCAGCTTTAACAGTTGGTCCTGTAGCCCCAACACTTGAAACCGCTATGCTCCAATACCTTAAGAGCTTAAACTGTGTATACTCCAGCAAACGTACGAGTATAAACTGTGTTAATGGCGATCCGTAAACCCTAGGGTCAACGCCGGTCAACGCGTAACCCTAGGTCAACGCCAGTCAACGCGTTGCAACGAAAGTCAACGTTCGACGATTCAAAACCCTAAGGGTCAACGCCGGTCAACGCGTAACCCTAGGTCAACGCCAGTCAACGCGTTGCAACCAAAGTCAACATTTGACCATTCGAAACCCTATGGTCAACGCCGATCAATGCGTAACCCTAGGTCAACGTCGGTCAACGCGTAACCCTAGGTCAACGCCAGTCAACGCGTTGCAACAAAAGTCAACGGTTGATGATTCGAAACCCTAAGGGTCAACGCCGGTCAACTCGTAACCCTAGGTCAACGCCAGTCAACGCGTTGCAACAAGGAGGTAGTTCAAGGTAAACTCAATGACACGAGCCAAACTCAATTCATCAGCTGCAAACTCGAGACTCCGACGACGGCCAAGCGATAAACGCAGCGCCGGAAGAACTTCGGCTATTCGTCAAAGCATCGAATAGACCGGAAATCGAAGGAGCCAAGAGTTGAAGCTAACTACAGGTCCTTACGCTGACTGAAGGCCAGACCAATCACATCCAAAGTATTCCAGCCTCTTCTATGGAAGAAACGAGTCCGGAATACTTTGGAGGGGGTATCTGTAGGCATCGAAAATTGCCTATAGGTCTCCACAAACGGTTCAGTGTTAAAGAGCGACGATGAACGTCACTATCCGATCCACATAAGTCTAATCGACGTCGACGAACGATTGAAGTGAATCGACGAGCCACGTGAGCGGATAGGATTTCGGAACAACGAAGACCCGGACCAATCGGGAACCCGGCACTGTTCACAAAAAGGACAACGCCCCTCGCACCTCGACCACTCTACAGATAATCCAATCACCAGAGCGGATCGAATTCTTCGTCAAGCATCCAACGCTCCCGGAATCACTCAAATCCGAGTCCGGACGAGGAATCTAGGGGGAAAACAACTCAAACACCTTTAATAGAGTCTCGGGAGGTCGAAACACCCGGGGGGTGTCTAGGAAAAGCCTAGACACCCCCAGGGGTGTCTCGGCCAGGCCGAGACACCCCAAGGGTGTCTCGGCCAGGCCGAGACACCCAAGGGGTGTCCCGAGACACCCCAAGGGTGTCTCGGCCATGGCCGAGACACCAGGGGTGTCCACACCCCCTAGAGACCCCCTAGAGCCTCTCAAACACCTATAAATACCCCCCCTTGGCCTTTGTTTTGGAGGAGGATTTTTGGAGAGCCTTGGCGAAGCCCTGCTACAGTGGAGAGTGGCCGTGAGCTTCAACAAGAAGAGGAGAGGTCTACATCAGCGCCTTCATCATCCGATCCTTAGTATTAGCCCTTGGC
>NW_017975927.1:0-1534 GCF_001876935.1 Asparagus officinalis
ACCGCCTCGTAACGAGTTCCTTGCCTCTGCTTCCACTTTGAGGAATCGCCTCGCTAACTTAGGACGGGACATGCCTACGTCGCGCCACAGATTCTATGGTTGGGTCCATTCTTTGGACAAGTTTTGGTGGGCTCATATGACAAAGTACGTCTTGAGCCGATGGAGCGAGGAGTTGCATTCTTGCGGTCTTTATGCAGCCATTCGTGCCACCATGCATGGTTTACCCGTTAGTGCGAAGCATTTCTTCGCCTTATGCGAGCTTTATAATCCGGATTCAAACACCTTTCTGACTAGGCACGGAGAGTTGGGAGATGCATAAGATTTCTGGCTTGCCCATGGGTCAGATGTTATATCAGGAGTATTTTCCCTCCAACCATGAATTGAGTCAGCTGAAGGATCGCATGCCCGACCGCTACGAGACCTTATGGGACCTCGCTTGTCACTATCACATTGCTTTGGCGCAGTCTAGGCCCTTAGCGAAGAGGACCAAATCAAATGTGAGCCTGAAGCAGTTCGCATCTTATTTGTTCAGGAATCTGGAGAGCAATTCTGGCGAAACTATTTGTGAACTGGCACCGCTTACCCCTTCAGGGGTCAATGATTTGCTGAAGAAGGTTGACGCTCGCTCCTATACTAATAGCAGTCCTGAGAGCGGCTTTCCTGCAGGGACCAAGTTCAGATCATTTTTATTCCATGCGACTGTGCCGATTCGTCCGATGACCCTTCTTGCCGGTTACCTCGCTATCTGGTTTAAGAAATGCGTGGTCCTGTATCAGTCTGGTGATGCTCTGCCATTGGAAGTGCTCTACCCTGCGGTTCAACTTGCCTACAGAAAGGAACTTTCCCTTCTTCCGGTGATGGTGGCTAACATTCATCGAGGGTTACGACAGATTTCCGGTGCTTTTACACGGGAGGAGAAAGAATCGCCGACTCAGATTCCTACCACTAAGGTGGAGCTTCCGTATGTTTATTTGATGGCTTGGTTCGTCCTTCATCGTTCTGACATGATGTCGGTACCGCATGCCATGGACCACTCTGTTCCCTTACTACAGCTGCTTGAGAATGGCGAGTGGGAAGGGCGAGGATTCTCTGATATCAGGAGGCAGCTACAGGTCCACAAGTGCTGGGCATTCTCCACTTGCTTTCCGCAGTTCTCCATTCGGTATGGCGAGTGTTTGATTGATGAGGAGAAGCCGAGGGAGTATCGCACTTATTTAGATATCGGCTGCTTTAATTGGCTAGTGAACATCAGGCCGGGCTACCTGACTTTCCGGGTGGGGAATCAGTGTTTTATAGAGCCATATCTACCCTGCCGATTCGTTCGCCAGTTTGGTTATGACCAGCTTTATGTCGGGAACCCGCGCCAGCATCTTCGGGCTCATGGAGGTTTGGTGGACGGTCTTCGTGCATGGTTGTGGACCGTGACTGGCGGCACTAGCGGTATCACTAGCACAGCCTCCTGAAACTGAGCTGTTAGTCACAGTACGGACGCATCAACTCTGCGTACCCATATACAGTATGGATATTGAAGAGG
>NW_017975928.1:0-1533 GCF_001876935.1 Asparagus officinalis
AGGGAAGAGTTCGCCGATTCAGCACTTGATTTATTTCAAGTCTCATTTGGGCATGATCTTTGGAAACGATGCTTTAATGGTCCGGTCATTCGTTGGCACTCTTCGCGGACCCGCCTTCGATTGGTACCGACGACTCAAGCCAGAGAGCGTCAATTGCTGGGATGACATGGAAAATTTGTTCCTCAGCAACTTCTTCGATGATGACACTGAAGTATCAATCGGAACCCTTTTGGATGAGAAGCAAAAAGACGGAGAGTCGGTCGACAATTTTGTCAAACGCTTCCGTGACAAGGCAATTAGTTGCAAGGATCCTGTTACGAAGGAGTTCATCCTGCAAACATGCCACAATAACCTCTCCATCGATATCTTGGAAGCTCTGGGGGTCGTGCCATCCACAACTTGGAAGGAGTTAAAATCTCGGGGTAAACAAGCTGAGCACTTTCTTAAAAGAAAGAAAGCTGAGAGAGGCCAACCAATGACATCTGCAATCATTGAGAATACGACTCTCGATCCGAGGTTTCAAAAGGAATATTCTTTCGAAGATGATGAAGCTCCAGCCATCTTGGAATACCTCCTCGCTAATGACAAAATCGAGCTACCACCTATTAAAGATCAGGATGGTGCTAAAATGATTATGGATCCAAATTACTGTGCGTACCACAGAAGGGTTCTTCATCCCACTGAGATTTGCTTTGGACTCAAAAACAAGATCCAAGCCCTAATTGACTCCGGCGTCATAATGACGAAAGAAGTCGAGTAAAGACGACCATCATCACTCCATTGGGTACACGAGTATAAACTGTTTCCCCTCACTCCGAAAAGTATACGAGTATAAACTGCTCCTCGATACTCCAAAAGGTATATGAGTCTAAACTATTTCCTTTCCTTAACGGGAAGTTCCTGGAGAATCCTATATTCTTAAGGATAACCCGAACATGCGACTGAGGATAACGAACTCCTCGTTACACCCGGTTTTGCAAAGAAAGCTGGGGGTGGATAATTCATGTAACAGGAAGTTCCCGGAAGAATGTTAAATGTAATTTTTTCAGGGATAACCCGATCATTATGAACACTAAACTCCTACTGACTGCTGAATACTCTTTTGCTGAGATGAGATTCGATCACCTCTTTAGATCAATCTTCCCTCACAAAATTCCCATTTTGGTCAAACCTTTAAACATTTAGGACCAAAGCCAAAATCCCCTCTCGATTCGTTCCATGAACGAGAGGTCCACAAATTGAATGATCAAACCTTTAAACAGTTAGGATCATCTCAGAACTCCCACTTGGTCAAACCTTATTACATTCAGGACCAAAACCAAAATCCCCTTTCGATTCCTTCCATGAACGGGAGGTACAGCTTCGATTTGCGCAATCAAAACTATAAAAGTTAAGATTGCTTCCAATCTTAATTGATCAAACCTTATTCAGATTATCTGAATAGAAATCCCACTTCAATTTTCCTTGTACCAGGAGATAGAATATAAAATTCTTCCTCTCCGATTTTGGGTTCATCTCTACCAACAAACAAGA
>NW_017975929.1:0-1533 GCF_001876935.1 Asparagus officinalis
CAGAAACTTGAAAAATGACATTTTCTTCAGTAGTCGACTATAATGTTAATTAGTCTACTATACTGTAAAAAGATAGAAACTTGTATTTGAGTTATATACATGAGTAGTCGACTACTATACTAATTAGTCGACTATTAAGATCAAATATTCAGAAATAATGAGTTTTTATAATTAAGATTTAACTACTATTCTAATGGTTAACATAGGGGATTTCTATAGTTAACCAACACACTAAGCCTGTGTTAGTGTGTTCTAAAATTTTGTGTGTGTGCGTGTGTGTGTGATCAAGGCTTGTACAAATATTCTAAGCAAAGAAAAATTCAAATACATTATCTTTTGTTCTTCATTTTCTTCACTTCAAAATGCCTTGATATCCACTTGCACTTGTACATATTCTGATATTGAAATCTGCATATGAAAGTTAGTGCACACACAATATAAATTGTTATCATCAAAACACTATCATGGAGATATGATATTCAACATTCTCCCCCTTTTTGATGATAATAAATAATTTTCTCATCAAATTAAAGCTTAAAACATGTAATACTTACTCCCCTGCATATATGCAAAGTTTTTAATAAAATAAAAAATATAAAACTTAACTATTTCTCCCCCTTTGTTATCAACAAAAAGAGGAACCTAAACATAACATAATTTCTTCAACATGAGCTAATACTTCAAACAAATCATCCAGGTTATGAACTTGCCATAAAGACCAAAAGTTCCACAATGTTCATCACCATGATCTATTTAAAATATGAGTTATATTAACGAACAAAATAGTAGCAAACTTAACACATATAATAGCAAACTTTTCATAATAGCAGGCTTAACACACAGTTATATTGTAGCAAACTTGACATAAAAGCAACATAACCACATAGTTTTAAACATAATAACAACCACATAGTTTTAAACATAAGAACATAATTGTTTTGACCAAAAAACAGAAACAAATTCTAAGGTGCTGGAGGAGGTTGTTGGCCTTGAAAATATGAATTAAGCTTTGAGTCCAAGTCTTCAAACTTTTTGATTAGGTCTTCTTGATTGCTGATGATATATCTGTTTTGTGCATATATAGCTCGTTGACCTGTTTCCAGTTCTAGGATACGTGCACTCAAAGTATTGTATTGCACGTCTGAAAAACATGAAGGTTCAGTAGGAAATGGTGGTGGTTGACTTGAGGAGGCTCCAGCTTGAGTTGAGGTTTGTGGAATTTCTTCTTGTTGAAGTTCAGGTTCATTTTGAACTGGTTCATTTTGAGGATTGTGATCTTGGATATCAAAATTTGTCAATTTCATTCTAGTTAGGGCATTTGAATCAAAAAATTCAATTGAATGAACAACAGATTTTTCAGATTTGAGATCGACATGGAATTTGTCAAAGATCTTAGTCAGGAATGTACCATAAGGAAGAAATCCTCTAGGAATGGTCAGAAAATTGTCAAAATAAACCTCAGCACAATTAACTTGAATATTTCCCATAATAGCATATATAGCTTTTGCTAATTCTAGGGAAATGAAATGAAAA
>NW_017975930.1:0-1532 GCF_001876935.1 Asparagus officinalis
TGGAACAGATTTCGGATTCTGGAAAATACAGATAGAGGATTATCTGTATCAGAAAAATCTGTATCAACCGCTATCGGGGAAGAAGCCGGATTCTATAAAGGAAGAAGAGTGGAACCTTCTAGATAGACAAACCCTCGGAGTTATCAGATTGACGTTGACTCGCAATGTTGCGTTCAACATAGCGAAGGAGAAGACCACAGCAGGTCTTATGACAGCTCTCTCAAATATGTATGAGAAGCCATCAGTCGCGAACAAAGTTTATTTGATGTGGCGGTTATTCAATTTGAAAATGGAGGAAGGCGCGTCAGTAGCACAACACCTCAATGAGCTTAATACGGTTACAACCCAATTGAGTTCAGTTGAGATTGAGTTTGATGATGAAGTTCGGGCGTTGATACTTTTGTCTTCCCTACCAGAGAGTTGGAACGCTACAGTCACAGCTGTGAGTAGCTCGTCGGGAAAGAAAAAGTTGAAGTTCGGCGACGTTCGTGATTTGGTTCTCAGTGAGGAGATCCGACGGAGAGAGACGGGTGAAGCTACAACCTCTTCAGTATTGCATACAGAGTCAAGAGGTAGAAATTCAACCAGAGGAAACGGACGAGGAAAATCAAACTACAGAGGTAGATCAAAGGACAGAAGGTCCAAATCAAGGAATCCAAGCAACAACTTGAAGGCTATCGAGTATTGGAATTGTGGAAAGACCGGGCATTACAAGAATCAGTGCAAGAGCGCACAGAAGGAGAAGGAAGCGAACCGGGCATTACAAGAATCAGTGCAAGAGCGCACAGAAGGAGAAGGAAGCGAAGGCAGAGGTGAATGTCACCTCCACTTCAGGAGGAGACGACGCATTGATATGCTCTTTGGAGAGCAAGGAGGAATCTTGGGTGTTAGATTCAGGAGCGTCGTTCCATGCTACTTCTCAGAAAGAATTCTTCGAGAAGTATACCCCCAGAAATCTTGGATACGTATATCTTGGTGATGATCAACCGTGTGCTATTGTGGGCAAAGGCGTGGTGAAAATTAAGCTGAATGGGTCAGTATGGGAGCTGAAGGATGTCAGACATATTCCCGACCTGAGAAAGAACTTAATATCCGTAGGTCAGTTGGCTGGCGAAGGATACACCACGACCTTCCATGGAGATGATTGGATGATCTCAAAAGGCGCAATGACGATTGCCTGAGGCAGGAAGACTGGTACCCTATATATGACAGCAGGTGCACGTTGTTTGATCTCAGTTGCAGCAGGCAATGAGACTTCAAAGCTGTGGCACCAGAGACTCGGTCATATGAGTGAGAAGGGGATGAAAATCATGCACACAAAGGGAAAACTCCCAGGACTGTAGTCAGTGGAGATGGATATGTGTGAAGAATGTATACTTGGAAAGCAGAAAAGAGTCAGCTTTCAGACAAGTGGCAGAACCCCCAGGAAGCAGAAGCTAGAGCTCGTTCACTCAGATGTCTGAGGACCAACAACCACCGCGTCCATTGGTGGAAAACACTACTTCGTGACTTTTATCGATGATCACTCTCGG
>NW_017975931.1:0-1532 GCF_001876935.1 Asparagus officinalis
CTGGTTGAACAAGTCATCAATCCTAGGTAAAGAGTACCTATTTCGGATAGTGACTTTGTTCAGCTCTCTCTGATCAATACACAATCTCATATTATCATCCTTCTTCTTCACGAAGAGGACCGATGCGCCCCACAGAGAAATAACTCCTACAAATAAAACCCTGAGCTAACAACTCGTCCAATTGGGTCTGAAGCTCTCTCATCTCAGCTGGTGCCATACGATAGGGTGCGCGGGATATTGGGGCTGTGCCCGACTGTAACTCAATACAAAACTCGACCTCTCACACAGGAGGTAACTCAGGTATGTCCTGAAAGACATCCTGATACTCTGAGACAACTCTAGTCTCCAATAAATCAATACTCAGATCCCGTCGCATTGCCTCCTCGATGTACCCCAGAAACAACTCCGTAAAACGGCAGCCCTGAGAGGTTGCTACAATAAATCTCGGACCCATCGGACGCTCACAAATTGACTGTCTTTACAAAGCAGTCAATACTAGCCTGGTAGGAGGATAACCAAACCTTACCAAGGATAACATCGAACCCGGACATATACAACGCTATCAAATCGACAACAAACTCTGACTCATCTAATCTGATGACATATCTCCTATAGATAGAGTGGACACCTCCCCTAGAGGAGTAGATACTGATAACGGCATATCTAAAGAATGTGCTACAAGCTGAAGCCTACCCACGGAGGTATGAAAGATAACTGAATTTCTAAATTAAATTAGATTCGAGCTGAAAAAGAAATCACGAAGAAAGCTCCACCCGTACCCTAATCACGCGGTATTGCTGAATAAACTCTGCCGGCGATGCAACATATATGGGACCATTTGTCCTTCAAGAATCTCCTGGGTAATGTAAATCTGTCCTGCTGGTCCCTAAATCCTCGGAGTAACAAGCAGTGCCTTTATTTCCCCGCTGTTGATCGAAATTGCGACTCTGAGACCGTCGACTGTGACAAGTCTTCCGTTTTTGTTTGATCTTGTTGTGATTTTAACATGTACTCCGTACTTTGAGTTACTTCGGCGCTCTCGAATCACATCGTGCTCCTTTCTTATATTGTACTTGTTGCTGGGTAAAATTTTTCTTCCGCTGCTAGGATTCTCTAGATTCCGTAATAGTTCTTTTGCCATTGTCATTATTACTATTCTGGTTTTGATTTCTTCCTTCACTATGGGTATATCTCCCTGCTTCACTTAGACTAGCTCTAACTTCTTCTTGAAGTAGTGACAAAAATTCTCCCAAATTGGTGATAATCGCTACCCTGTCAAAAATCTGGATGTTGTTGCGATTCTCCAGCGATGTCCTCAATGCTGAAATCATCTAACTTCTGCTTGGTATTAAGTCGACGTTCAATAAATCTTCTTATACCCTTATTGCTCCTCAAGTGTTATAAGATCTTGCTGCTAATGGTGTCATGAAGTCGATCAAGTACTGTGGAGCCTGCTGCGGTTTGGCTCTGTATGCCCAGCTCTCCAGGTTCGAGTTTTACCTCGACCACATCCTCGTTTCGATATTTATAAT
>NW_017975932.1:0-1531 GCF_001876935.1 Asparagus officinalis
AGGAAGCACCGCCGATGGAGGGGAAGGTAACATTTAATTGCTCTTGCTTCAAGGTTGTTTACCTTTTGGAATTTGTAACCATGTTTCGTGCTCCAGGTTTCTTTGAAGAGGGCGAACTCCCACCGAGTCCGGCATCTCCTGTTGTTGATAACATGGATTGCTTTGTGCAACAAATGTGCGACGCTTTTCACGACGGGTCTTTGGGCATCGACCTTAACATCGATCTTGAGCAGATGAATAATGTTGAGCCCACAGTCCCTTATTCAGGTACATCTACATCCAATGTTACCTCCCTCAAGCGTGGGAAAGGAAGATCTCCCGTTTTTTTTTCTGAAAGTATCTTTAATACCCGTCGTACTGCGTAGATCCGACCGGATCTAGATCTCGCGGTGGTCCACGGCAAACAACCCCGGCGCAGGCAAAGAACCCACCAAGCGAGCGACCGCAAAACAGGAGCTCGCGATTCGTTCGACACAAAAGGAGAAAAGTTGTAATCTTTGTTTATTTTTATTTGATTTTCGTTGTAACCGGATCTTATAAAAAGACCGGATCTTTTGTAACTCAAAAAGTTGTAACTCAAGATGACAATGGAATCAATAACAAAGAAACCTACGATTTTCCCCGCAGGTACGCATACGATTTAGGGTTATCGTACTTTTTTCATGTTCATCTGGCTTTTGACTAATATATGAGTGTAATCATAGGACCAGCCACCGGGACTGATTCTCGTATGACTCCTGGCATTTCTCAGATGCCTACGGATGATGGATCTACAGGTATGCCGATAACTTTATTATCCCAATCCTCCTTATTTGTCTAGATTTTCATTTTGACTAATGAGAGGGTGCCATCATAGGACCAGCCGCTTGGGCCGATACTCTTATGACTCTTGGCATTCCGACTGCATCTGAGGACGGGGGAATTGCAGGTATGCGTGAGATCTTTTTGTCCCGGTTCTCCTTATTTGTCCAAATTTTCATTTGGCTAATATAAGAGTGTAACTGTAGGACCGGCCGTTGAGCCTGATACTACTACAGTTCCCGGGGCTGAAAGCCTGCACAGAAGTAGTGCCTCTCCGTCCTTACCGAGCGACATGAGCAATCCGCCTGCAGGGGTTGATATCCCCCCTTCTGCTGCTGCCTCAGAGCCTGTCGTACCTCCGCCCGAGGGGACGTCCGTTGGCGTTGGTATGCTCAGAACTTGCCTTTTGACTTTCCTTATCGTATTCGATAATCCGCTGAGCTTTCATGTTGTTGCTTGTAGGATCTCGATCTTCCCTATACGAGCGTGTCCGCGTCCTTTTGGTCGATACTGATCCTGACAGGGAGGCTTTTCGTACGGACCTCAACTTCTTCACCGCCTTTTATAACGGTCTGATCGAGAAGCTTCTTCACAGAGGAGGTGGCTTCGATCAGTTCAGGCGCTCCTTTTCTCGCCACATTGTAGGCATCGAAAATTGCCTATAGGTGTTTGCGGAAAAAGTTGCTGTATTCATTGCTGCATTCATTACAACTTCAATCGTTACAATGAA
>NW_017975933.1:0-1531 GCF_001876935.1 Asparagus officinalis
AGTATTTTTGTACATACATGTCTTCCGCTGTGTATTATGCATGTAGACATAGCACGATTTCCTTCACCTTCAACAACGGAGTGAGAGGAGCACTAGCAATAAACTCCGCCAATGATGACGGACAACGCCCTTGCAACCAAAAATTAACCACTAGAGTGAGAGACACGAGAAGGTCTTTAGCAATAGTGGACTCCGGACCACATAGAGCATCTAACAAATGTTGGGCTCGAAGGCCATCACGGCCGCAAGAGGTCCCCTTAGGGAAGGACCGCAAGCAATGGAGAACCTCCCCGCAATCCATAGAGAGCGGCTCTTGGTCATACCCCAAAGCATGCAACACCGGTGGAGGCGCCGAAGGGTGCTTGTCCTCAAGAAACAAAAGAACTTTTTTTTAAGAAACAAAAGAAAAATTAGTTTTTTTTTTACAGATAATGAGGTTCATGAAGAACCAACACCTCTTCCTCTCCGAGCGTAGAAAATTCTAAAAATGGTTTTAGACGTTGACCATTTATTTTAAAAATATTACCATTTTTAGGATTTTCTATCTCGACAGCTCCATGTGGAAAAACTTGTTTAACAAAAAATGGACCAGTCCATCTTGATCTTAATTTTCCCGGAAAAAGATATAATTTTGAATTGTACAATAAAACTTTCTGTCCTGGAGAGAAATTTTTTCGCAAAATTGATTTGTCATGAAAAAATTTTGTTTTCTCTTTGTAAATTTTTGAGTTTATGTATGCATCATTCCGAATTTCTTCCAATTCATTTATTTGGAGCAATCTATTTTTACCTACCGAGTCTGAGTCAAAATTCAACTATTTTATTACCCACATTGCTCGATGTTCCAACTCTACTGGTAGGTGACAGGCTTTCCCGAATACTAATCTGTATGGTGACATCCCCAAATTGGCCTTAAAAGCTGTTCTATACGCCCACAGAGCATCACACAATTTTACAGACCAATCTTTTCTGTTATGATTAACTGTTTTTTCTAAGATTTGTTTGATCTGTCTGTTTGTGATCTCTACTTGTCCACTGGTTTGGAGGTGATAAGGAGTTGACAATTTATGTGTGATTGAATATTTCCTCATCAAAGCCTCAAAAGAACGGTTACAGAAATGTGTACCGTTATCACTAATGATCGCTCGAGGTACTCCAAACCGGGCAAAAATGTTCTCTTTCAAAAACTTGACAACGACCTTGTTGTCATTAGTTTTGCAAGCTACCGCCTCAACCCATTTTGACATGTATTCAACGGCTACTAGAATACTAGAATGTAGACATTTCCAAAAGAATTTGGAAATGGTCCCATGAAATCGATACCCCACAGATCAAAAAGTTCAACGGATAAGATGGGTTGTAAGGGCATCATATTTCTTCTAGTGACCTTTCCTAAAAGCTGACAGCGGTTACATGTTTTGCAAAACTTGAATGAATCCTTAAAGAGAGTGGGCCAATACAACCCAGATTGGAGAACTTTTTCAGCTATTTTTCTGGGACCAAAGTGGCCCCCACAGGCTTGCTCATGACA
>NW_017975934.1:0-1530 GCF_001876935.1 Asparagus officinalis
TTTATGTCGCTGCTCACAACCAGCTATCAATAAGTGAGCGGCAAGTCTTGCACGCATAGCTTCAGGGATCTCGCCAGGTGGATTAACCAAAAATGTCGAGCGACCTCCAATTATTGCTCTGATATAGAGGTAGACGAACACATCACAGTCATAGCTGCAACATAAAATGATAAATTAGACATTTTCGTTATATCGAATACTAACACAATTTAGGGCCATGAACTAACCGCCCTCTTTGTTGCTCGCATTTGATGGCTCGGTATTTAAATACTCTGCGAACATTTGCCTCAACAAAATCAACATGCTGTTCATCAAAAAAGTTTATGATTTTATTAACAGGCTCCATCCAAGCTTCGTGGCCAGCTGAACTGTAGTGGTTGACGATCTTTCCTTTCAGGTCAACCAGAACAAGATGCCAGTGATCGTTCCTGACCAAGGGGATCAACAGGTGTTGTATACGGACAGCGGTATATTTTTCAATATAGTTCAAAAATAGCTCGTACTGTTCCGTCCCGACGCCATAGAGTGAGTGCTGCAAACAAAGTAATGTATGGGTTGAACTTAAAAGGGGAGAATTCAGGATTACGCACGATGGATGATGGAACAAACATGATATAAACCAGAACTTACAAGGTGCCAAATAGAATTAACATGACTAACGGTAGAACTAACATGACACATGGTAGAACTAACATTGAGCGAACTAGAACTAACATGACTCATGATAGAACTAACACGTTAATTGAGAACTGACATGTACTTACAAGAAAGTACACATAGACGATTCCAAATTTTTTGTCATATGCCTCTTGCTGAAGCGTTTCCAACAATGTCTCTTCCATCTATAACATCAATGAAACATTAAAATACAATACGCGAAAGACATTATCAATTATTAAGCATGTATAAACTAACCTTGTCATCAAGCCGGCCACCACGAAGCAAATACAACAGCTCTTCTCTGTTTATATGGCTGTTGTCTGTTCTTATGACAGCATATCTCCTGAAAAGCATAACAAAACGGCAATTAGGACTAACAATGGGACGAACTAGCATATAAATGGTCAATTGAAACTTACCTGTGAACCTTTTGGGAGCAAAATTTGGTTAGGCAATTATTTTCAGCCGTATCGAGTCTTGTTGATACTGTAGATGAAATCCTAAAATTATGTACAAAGGCACCAGAACTATTTAGTATGCGGATGTCAAAATCATCAGGGTTTTCAAGATCTTTATTTAGCTCGCCCAATAAAGATTTCTCCTCCGCTGACATTGGCTTCAACCTCAACGCATCCCAAGTGGGATATTGGTTGCCGGGGTAAAAATGGGAAACTTTCTTCTCTGTATGTACATATTCAGGACTTGATATAATATCTATCATTTCTTTTTGCTTTTTCTTTCCTTTTCCCTCTGTGTAAGGGGTCCTCTTCCATTTAGATCTCTTGCTTTCCCTTTTCAGCAGTGGACTACCTGCCTTGGGCTTATTCCTTGGTGGAGCTGCTTCATCTGTCTCCGATTGCACATTCCTTG
>NW_017975935.1:0-1529 GCF_001876935.1 Asparagus officinalis
GAGACACCCCTAGGGGTGTCTCGGATTTCTTGAGACACCCTAGGGGTGTCCGAGCCCCTACCTACCCCCCTAGACCCCTCTAAACACTATAAATAGCCCCCTTGGGCCTTTGGAAAAGAGGGGAATTTTGGAGAGCTTGGCGAAGCCCTGCTGCAGTGAAGAGTGCCCGTGTGCTTCAACAAGAGGAGGAGAGGCCTTGATCAGAGCCTTCATCGCCCGTCAGATCCTTAGTATCGGCCTTAGCGTTGATACTAAGAAGAGCTATTACCTCGCTTTAGTGTTGCCCTTAGCGGTGATACAAAGGAGAGCTAGTGCCTCGTCTTAGCCGAGACATAAGCTTTACACTTCTGAGATCCCACGCGGATCGACGAGGTTCAGAGTTTCTAAAATCCCCCGCGGATAGACGAAACTCTGCCCGATTTTATCGGACCAGATCTGAGTGCCCCGGTGGTCCACGGATATCAACATCCCCGTCACAGGCAAAAGACCCACGCAAGCAAGAGATGATGAACAGATCTTGCGTTTGTTTGAAAAGAGTTGTATTTCTTTTGTTTTCATTGTGTACCGGTCTTATAAAAAGGCTATCTTTTTATTTCATTGTAACGATTGAAGTTGTAATGAATGCAGCAATGAATACAGCAACTTTTTCCGCAAACAAGCTGGCGACCACAGTGGGAGCCAACGGCATCGCAACTGACGCCGTCGTGACGCAACCAGCACTCAAGATCGGGGCAAATGAAGAACGCGAGCTCGATCAACAACGATTCAAAGAAGGCCTCTCTTCCTCCTCCTCCAGATTCGCCTCTCCAAACGGGTACAGAAAGGTAACCTCTTTCATAAATGATTGCAGGTCCTTCGGTTCAAAAATCCAAGACCCCGTTGCCGCCTCTGCACTTGCACCACGCGACGTCCCCACGTCGTCCAACCTGGTCGAGATCGCAGATCCGGATTCCTCTTCCGCCGAGGAGATGACTTCTGAAGACGCTCCGGCATTATCAAAGAGAGCACGACAAAGACAGCGTCAACGTCTTGCTCGACAGCTGGCCGAAGCTTTGGAGCCGATGGATGGGATCCGCTATAACGTAGATCTAAAATCCAGGCAACGCCAGGAGCAACCACGGCAAACAACCAGCCCCTCCTCCGAAGAAGAAACGAACAAATGGGTTCAAGTCAAAAGAACCCGTTCTACTCTCGAGGAGCGAATCCAGAAGCGCCGCGCCTTGCGTGCGCATGCCCGAGCCCTGGTCCAAAAAGCACGAGAAATGCTAAAGGGAGAGGCAGTTAAGAGATCGCCGAAATCCGAACGAGTTTGGATGCCGAAGGCCAAAACAACGCCTGAGGTAAAAGCAGGTAATATTGCTCTCCAACCTTCGTCCATTTCAGGTCCCGAACCTTCGGTGAAGCCCCACCACAGCATGGAATTCCCCAAGTCTAAGAATCCTCTGAACAACCGTATCGACGCTCTACCCGAGGATCGAGGAAAAGCGCTTGTCAAGGAAAGCTGGGGATCGTTGAAGGAGCTTCGAGCC
>NW_017975936.1:0-298 GCF_001876935.1 Asparagus officinalis
CGTGCAGGACGTAGTCGATGATGGGGAAACGCCAATCTCGGGGTTCAAACTCAACTTGAGTTGAATGTGTTTCCTTAATCTCTTCCTCTTCGCTATCTTCATTGTAGATCGGCACTAGGAGTTGGTGAGTCCTCACTGTAACAAACTGTTCTGTTTCAGGAGGTTGTGCCAGAGATACGGCCAATGCTGCTAACGCATCTGCGTAAGTGTTCTGTAACCGTGGAATATGTTCGATAAAGAATCCTTCGAATGATTCTGCTATCTCTACTGCCATCTTATGGTATGGTATTAAATCCGG
>NW_017975936.1:614-1528 GCF_001876935.1 Asparagus officinalis
GGGTAGGTCGTCATATATCTCGGCGGTGTCCGTAGTTGGATTAGCTGCCAGGAGATCACAGATGGCCTGTCCTTTTACCGACTTCTGTTGTTTAAAATGTAAGTCATATTGGGACAAGAGTAAGGCCCATTTTGCTAACCGTCAGTTCATGAAAGCTGGTTGAGTCATGAATACTCGGACTGGGTTAACTTTAGAGATAACATAAATGGTCTGTCCAACCAGATAATACCGCATCTTCTGAATAGCGAACACCAAGGCGAGGCATTCTCTCTCAATCATAGGATATCGAGATTCAACGCCTACCATGGTTCGGCTTAAATAATATACCGCCTGCTCATGACCGTTATCATCATCTTGTGCAAGTAATGCACTTAATGAGTGGCTCGTCGCCTTGACATAAATCAAGAACGGTTTGCCCGATTTCGGTGCGACGAGTACGGGAGGTTTTGAGAGATATCTGACAAGCATCGTCCCAAATGAATGATACACCCTTTTTTGTGAGCTTGGAGAATGGTTGGCATTTCCCTGAGAGGTTCGAGATGAACCGACGGATATACGCTAACCGCCCTTGTAATCCTCTGAGCTCCTTGAGGTTTCTCGGAGGCTGCAATTCATTAATTGCCTTTACCTTATCAGGGTCGATGTGAATATCTTTGGTAGTAACGACAAATCCCAAGAATTTACCACTGGACATTCCGAGGAAAGACTTGGTAGGATTCATTTTCAATTGGTGGGTACGCATCAGATCGAACATCGTCTTCAAGTCTTTGATGTGATCCTTCTTATCGCGACTTTTCATGACCAAATCATCCACATAACATTCGACTGTTTTCCGGAGATGCTCTTGAAAAATCTTCGACATGGCTCGCTGATATGTGGCACCTGCATTTTTTAAGCCGAATGGCATGACCGTG
>NW_017975937.1:0-1526 GCF_001876935.1 Asparagus officinalis
GAGGAAGAAACGGTCGATAACCAGTTCTCCCGACTTTCCTTCGAAGTAGAGAGGCTAAAACAGGTTGTAGCCGAAGCACGGGCTACCCTAGCCGTTCAAGAGAAGGCTCGCGATCACGTGGCAAAGGAATTGGAGGGCGTAAAGTCTCGCCGGCGATTGACCGCTGGCTCTGTTGCAGAGAAGGATCGAGCTCTCAAGGATGTCAGGGAGGTTATTCAGGATTTGATCTCATGCACGGAGGAAGATATTCGTCGAGAGGTCCTGAAAAGGCTTGAGCTTCGCCATGCTAAAGAAATTCGTGAGGCGGAACTGAAGTTGAAATCCATGTAGTTCGCCTTTAGTTTTCTGCTTGTAATAGGACTTCTTTTTCATGAATGAAATTTTCCCTTTTGTTTTTGGCCTATTGTCACTTGTGTGCGTGTGCCATTTTCGTAACCATGTATTGGTCAGAATCTGGCCGCAAGAGGACCTCAACTGCAGAGGGATTATCACTGATTGGTTTGCGCTGTAAGTTCATTTCGACTGCAGGCGAATTCGGCCCGCAGGCGGATTTGCAAATGCTAAGGGCGATCCTGACTCTGATCGGGTTACGCTTTTAGCGGGCCACGTGTTAATCCACGTGTACGCCGGTTAAGGAGACGTGGGATAGCCGCCTCGCATTAAATGCGAGGTAGTGGGCCTCTTCGTTCCCCACGTCCGATTTGAGCCGTTTGTTGAAGATCGTGCTCAAGGAACTGCCAGATCTTGTCCGTCCAGATCCGATCCGTTCGGTCTTGCTCTTTAGCTGCTTTAATCCTGAACGGTCTAATCAAGTACTGAGTAACCGCCTAGGACTCTTAGGGTATTTAACACCCTAACTCTTCCTCGAGAGGGCCTATCGTCCTCCTCAGAGTAAACCCGAACTTCTTCTTCCTCATACTCCCAATGGCGCCGAAGGTGAAGAGAGTCGCTTCCAAGAAAAGGAAAGAGCCTGGTTCTTTAGGTGCTGCCGAAGCCGTCGCGGCTGAAGGTATCTTCTTGCTTCGACTTTCGTGTGACTTTAGTAGGTGTTCCTCCCCCAATTGTTCCCTGTATCGCTTGTTGCGTCTTACAGGTCGAGAGGAGGTGCCGGCTGCCGAGGAGCATGCGGCCGATCCCATTCTGATTTCAGACGACGAATCTGAAGGCCGTGCGAACTCCGCTGCTCCGGATCCCGCTCCCCAGCCGGGAGCCGAACCTTGCCTCGAAATTCCTCCCATCACGGCGCTTGCTCCAGGCCAGAGGTCTGTTCCCTCCGAGTCTCAACCATGGCAGGCCCGTATTGAAGAGTTCGAAGGCGCTGTAAGGCAGGCAATTTCCCTCGTCGAACTCGGCATGGGTAGCTTTGACAGTTTCAGGCAGTCCCTCTATGATCGCGTGGCCGATTTATGGCGATCAGGTGAAAATCATCTCGCTACCCGTTGCGTGCGTGAACTCCATCTCTTGGAGCCACGCATGATGGTGCTAGAGGACTTGCTGCGGGGGGGCCCGGAGGTCAAAATGGCATC
>NW_017975938.1:0-1526 GCF_001876935.1 Asparagus officinalis
TTTTCCCTTAATACCAAGGCTAAAACGGTTGTATATGAATAAAGACACTGCTAAGCAAATGAGGTGGCATATGGAAAAACGTACTGATGATGGTAAAATCAGACATCCGGCTGATGTAGAGGCGTGGAAGCATATGGATAGAACTTTTCCTTGGTTTGCGAATGAGTGCAGGAATGTTAGACTAGGTTTGTCTAGCGACGGATTCAATCCATTTGGGATAATGAGTTCTGGTTGGTCTACATGGCCTGTGGTATTAACGCCTTACAACTTGCCACCTTGGCTTTGCATGAAACAACCGTATATGATACTTTCATTATTGATACCGGGCAAGCATGCACCAGGCAATGACATAGATGTGTTTTTAGAACCGCTAATTGATGAGTTAAAACAACTCTGGACTGAAGGGGTTATGACTTATGATACTCATGCAAAGCAGTCTTTCAGACTACGTGCTATTTTACTATGGACAATTAATGATTTTCCAGAACTATGCGAATCTTTCAGGTTGGTCTACAAAGGGAACATATGCATGTCCAGTGTGTGGTCCAGAATTCAAAGGTCTTTATCTGCAGCACAGTCGAAAGTTTTGTTATTGGTTTAATAGAAGGTGGTTGAACATAAAACACAGGTACAGAACAAAAAAATGGAGCAAGTTTTTTGATGGTACTGTTGAGAAGAGAGATGCTCCGCATCCATTAGGTGGAGATCAGATTGTACATTTGCTTGAGAGGTTCCCTGCTGTCAGGTTTGGAAAGAAGCGCTATTCGAAAGAAGATTTACTTGGAGTAAGGAACTTGCGTATTAACAAAAGGATACCAAAACGAAAGAGACAAGCACAAGTGGTGAGTGATGGGGCTGAAGTCGTAAAATTACCTTCAGGATGGACAAAATTCAGCATTTTTTTCAACTCCCCTATTGGAAAGAGCTAAAAATACGTCACAACTTGGACGTTATGCACATTGAAAAAAATATTTGTGATAATCTTTTGTCCACACTGTTGCAAGATGCTAATAAATCAAAGGATGATCTACGAGCTCGTCGAGATCTAACTGCATTGAACATTAGAGAGGAACTGCAGCAAAAAAATGTCAGAAATGACCGATTAGAGTTGCCTGCGTCTCGTATTACAATATCGAAAGTTGAGATGCAAACATTTTGTCAAGTCCTCAAATCAATAAAGTTACCAGAGGGTTACTCCGCAAACATATCGAACTATGTCCAGGTGCAAGAAAGGAAAATATTAGGGCTTAAAACTCATGATTATCACGTGCTTCTTCATCAATTGCTACCTGTGGCACTACGCAGTACTATGCAGAATAAAAAAACAGTGAAGGTTATTATTAATTTTTGTGGATTTTTCAGAAAGCTTTGTTCTAAAGTTATAGACGCTCGCGACTTTGAGAAACTTGGAGAAAATATTTCTGAAACAATGTGTGAAATGGAGATGCTCTTTCCTTCATCTTTTTTCACAATAATGGTTCATCTTACGCATCATCTCGCGGAGGAGGCTGCAATAGCAGGACCAG
>NW_017975939.1:0-1523 GCF_001876935.1 Asparagus officinalis
CTCCGACCGGTATAAGAGGTTAAACTGCTCCCTGAGACTCCAAAGAGTATACGAGTATAAACTGTTTCTTAATCCTCTAACAAGTGCATGAGGTTAAACTCCTTCCTTACATACTCCAACAGGTATATGAATCTAAACTGTTTTCTTTCTTTCACGGGAAGTTCCTGGAGAATACCATTCTTGATATTCTTAAGGATAACCCGGACACCCAACTGAGTACAATACCATACCCAGTTTTGCAAAGGAAGCTGGGGGTGGATGATTCATGTAACGGGAAGTTCCCAAAAGAAATCCATATAGTGTATTCTTAGGGATAATCCGGTCACCACAGCAAGATGATGAATAAGAAACTCCCATTCAAATTCTCACCGCGTCTGTGCACTCAACACTCTCCCCCTCTCGATTCCACCAATGAACGAGAGGTCCACAAATCGAGCGATCAAACCTTCCTACAATTAGGATCGTCTCAAATCTCCCGATTGGTCAAACCTTCCTACAGTTAGGACCACAACCAAAATCCCCTCTCGATTCCTCTAATGAACGAGAGGTCCACCTTCAAATCAAGTGATCAAACCTTCCTACAGTTAGGATCACCTCAAACTCCTGCTTGGTCAAACCTTCCTACAGTTAAGACCAAAACAACAATCCACTCTCGATAAACGAGAAATTCGCCTTTAGTTCGGTAATCAAACCTTCTGACAGTTAGGATTATCCAAATTTTTCGATTCTCGGAGTGGAGGTCCCACTCCTAGTTTCATCTTTTCGGATTCTGGGGGTGGAGATCCCACCTCGAGTCTCCTTTCCAGCTGAAGATAGAAGATAAAATTCTTCTTCTTCAGTGTCGGGAGATAGAATATAAAATTCTTCCTTCCCACACCAACTCTTTTCCAAGAATTTAGGATTCATCCCAGGAAGTTTATCCCGAATCCTAAGCAGGGATAAGTCTACGCCTAACACGCGCTGCCGGTTTAGTCTTTCAGTTTATCCCGAATCCTAAGCAGGGATAAGTCTACGCCTAACACGCGCTGCCGGTTTAGTCTTTCTCCGAGGAAAAAGACATCAGACTTTGATTCTGGGGTATGTTATCGTGAAACCTATGCAAGGTTAAGTCTGCGCCTAACACGCGCTGCCGGTTAGTTCTTAACTGTTAAAAAGAACACCCGTTCACATATTCAACATTAGGGCAGGTTGTTATTAATAACACCAAAATCCATGCCTTACACGCGTGGGGAATTTCATCCTGAATCCTAAGAAAGGATATGCCGACGCCTAACACGCGTCGCTGGTTTAGTCTTTCGCCATAGAAAAAGACACCAGAATACCAGTCTGGGGTATTTTATCCCGAAGCCTAAGTAGGGATAAAGTCAACACCTAACACGTGTTGCCGGGTAGCTTATTCCCGTAACAATGGCGAAGTCTACGTATTCGAAGTCGTAGCATCGAGTCTAAGGGATTTCATCCCTTTAGCACAACGTCACATGCGGAACGGATTTAGATAATCCGCATGCTAGCCCGACTCAAAC
>NW_017975940.1:0-1523 GCF_001876935.1 Asparagus officinalis
TAAGTTAGAACTAACATGGAAAAAACTAGAACTAACATGACCATACATTAGAACTCACATGACATAAATTAGAACAAAAATACTTGCTGAGTGAGTAAAACATGGAACTTACACACAATAGTGTCATGCAACCTGGAACATGTGTCATCCCTGACTTCTTCTTGCCCTTCAAAGCAACCCCAATGCCCCTGATAATTTCTGAATAAATTAATTAGGCCCATGCAACTCCATTGACCCTCTCAATGCTATCCAGGTACCTGAGTATAGGTCTAGGGATACCCTCCCCGCATCTGGGGCACCATATCAAAGAGCATTGGTACAGAATTTGCAGCAGAACAAAGTCTTGGATATCCTGCTGTTCTGTAGATTCCACAAGCCTCTCCAGTTGCCCTTCGAGGTAACTGCGATGGGTCTTTGTTCCTTTTTTTAACTTCTTCCCCTCTTCAGTCTTGAAAAGAGGAGCGAAGTATTGCACCCAGATTCTGTTTTTTGAGTCCCGATTGATACTTGGGACTTCTCCATCAACTGGGAAATATGTATGGTTGTGGACCCATTGTATATCAAATATAACTCTTTTTACCCCACCAGTCTTTGAATCAGGGATAGAAAATTCGCCATTGGCTTCATCATAATAGCTCAGCAGCAGTTCCAGTAAGGGGCGATCAGGCGCAGGAGGCCCAAATAAAATATAGTGCTCAAATATAGAGCCATGGTACGCATCCCTGTGCCACTGGCGTATCTTCGGGGCAATCCGCTTCATGAATTTCCAATACGCCCCGAAGTTGGCATTTAGCCTTGTTTTTTCATCTGATTCAGTCCCAGCAAGCTTTTTCCTGTAAAGAAATAAAATTTTCAAGTTAAATTAGAACTAACGCCCACTGAAATTAGACCTAACACCAACGTCATCTAATAGAACTAACGCGGGCTGTTATAAAACTAACATGAACTCAATCTATAACTAACATTGACTCAAACTAGAACCAACGTGGGCTGTGGGCTGTGCTTGAACCTATCACTGTTTAGGATGAACTGAAATTAGGGCAAATTACGTCAGGTCACAAAATATTATATAACCTAGCACATACTGCTTTTTTGGGGACGGTTCGCTGGTACGTCCAACCTCTGCCCTTTTTCTTTCCCGGTCTCGCGTTTCGACTGCCTGCCTTTGCATGACCAAGAGGGTTTGAGTGGCTTCCTCCGCGCTGCCAATCCCAGATGAACCATCTTTTCCCTTCGAATCGGCGCAATGAGCGACTTCGGAATCGTTAACGGATTCTACTTCCGCGGACGACATTTTTCCGGCGATATCCTTACCACTGTTGAAATCCGACGAGAAAATTGGAAGTTGGAGAGTTTTGGCTCCTAAATTGAAAATTGGAAGTTGGTGGAAGAGAGAGAGAGAGAGAGTGAGAAAGGGTACTTGAGTAGGGAGGGGGCGCAGTAACCCATGTTAATCCTTTCAGATGGGCAAGTTCGTAAATAATTTAATAATTTTGGTATATCAAATTGTAATGGTTATATAT
>NW_017975941.1:0-1521 GCF_001876935.1 Asparagus officinalis
CGTTGGTTTGTCGGTTCGTGCCGAGCTGAGCAAAAGGGACCTATAAGCAATTTTATATGCCTACACGCGTTATTTCTCAGGAACGCGATCTTTAAGAGGTCTGCCAGGTTCAGAAAAGTCAGTGTGGCTTCAAAATCCACGTTCGACAAGAACCAATCTCACCCACCCAAGGGCAGGGGGTTCCATCTCAGCCTCCAAGCCCGGGGAAAGTTTCCTCCCCAGTTCCTGATTTGTGGGAATTACTGTCGAGGGGAAAACAAACAGTACAAGCAGCTCACTCATGTCAATGTGAGAGGCTTATTTCGGTGGTCCTGTCAGAATGCCATTGTTGTGCATCCACACCTCGGCAGTCCGTATTCGACAGGTTGACGAACATCGTTAGGCCTGCCAAACGACAACGCCACTACAGAAAGAAGACAGCTGAAACGGAATACCCTCAGGTCACTATTAATATGATCGGTCGAGGGAAAACCTCGCATACTGATTCCGATGAGTCACAGAAAAGTCACTCCCCAACTGTTAGGGAAATTTGTGACCAGTTCGAAGGAGTATATCAGAATACTCGGACGCGGACAGGAGCTATTCGCCCGGTTAACTATCAAAAGTTAGCCAAAGGCATTACAACAAGTGAAGAACATTCGGCAATAGCCGAATCTCAATCTTCAAGCTCTGTCGGAGCACATGAGGTTTCTGCTTACTTGACAGGAAACCCCGAGGACATAGCCAAAAGAGTGGACGAACATCATGTCATGCTCCAGGCGTAGCAGGAGACACTTCTCCAATTAAAGGATATGTTGGCCCAACTTCTCGCTGAAAAAGGCTACAAACCTGAATCTTCCCGGCGGACTACGTCAAAGGGAAAGCAAAAAGCAACCGAACATTCGGATCGTGAGACTCACCATCTGGAATCCTTTTCCGAAGGTGAGAAGGAGATAGAAAAAGAACTGCACCCTCAATCCACCAAGGTGGATGAACTGGAGGCTCGCCTCAACGCAATTGCCAACCGAAGCGAGCTCCGCGAAGAGAGAGTAGTGCGGCCTTACCCTGCCGAGTGGGATACAGTTCCATACCCACCGAAATTTAAGGCCCCTACCTTACAACCGTTCGATGGTAGAGGATCGCCGAATCAGCACATTTACTACTTCAAATCCCAAACTGGAGATGTGGTAGCGAACGACGCCATCCTGACCCGCTTGTTCATCGGCACCCTTAAAGGAGTCGCTTTCGAATGGTTCATGAAGCTGCCTGCTGGATCTATTCAGAAATGGGTAGACCTGAAAAGGCTATTCTTGGCCAGGTTCTTTGAGGACGATACCGAGGTCTCAGTCCCAACTCTTCTCACCACTAAGCAAAGGAAAGGAGAGTCCATCAAAGCCTATGTGGAGAGATTCCGCAGCATGGCATTGCGATGCCCCTCAGGTATGACCCAATTGTTCGCGTGGAAAACTGTTACTTTCTTCATTAATGAGATAATTGTCATCTTGGATTACAAAGATCCGGTCTTTTATAGATCCGGTTACA
>NW_017975942.1:0-1521 GCF_001876935.1 Asparagus officinalis
TTTGGCCTCGGGGTCTGCTGTTGCCACCTTGGTTGTTGAGGCGCCTTTTGCTGCTGCTGTTGCGGCTGCACTTGCACCTCGAACGTTTGATTTGCGTTCACGGCGTTCGCATGCGCTTTTCCTTTACCCCTAGGGACAAAATTTGGCTGCGGAGCGTTATTTGCTATTTGGCCCCTTTCCGCCTTCTTCCTTTTGAGGAATCGTTCGGCTCTTTCTCCTCGCACCTTCAGGTCCTTCCAGGTCTTTGATGGCGCCGTTCCCATAGATTCAAGGATATCCAAGGTAAGATTGTTGTGACAGGTCTCGAGGATGAAATCTTCGCTGACCGGGTCCCAGTGTGCCGATTGAAATCTCTGTGTCGTCGTCGAAGAAGTTTGTTAGAAACATATCCTCCATGTCGTCCCAACTGCTGATACTCCCCGGCTTGAGGCGACGATACCAATCGAAGGCCGCTCCGCGAAGAGTGCCAACAAATGACCGTACCATCAAGGGTTTGTTGCCGGAGATTATTCCTAAGTGGGACTTAAAATATATCAAGTGTTGGGTAGGGGAACCCTTTCCATCAAACGGTGTAAAGTTGATTAAATTGAACTTTGCCGGATATGGAATAGATTCCCACTCCTTTGGATATGGACACGGTATACCTGACCTTTTTACCTCTTGAGCGTTCATCAACGCGTTGATTTTGCTCTCCAAGTCCTTCATCTTTTTGTCTTCACTCGTTTCTATCTTCGAGTGGCTTTGGGGAGAGGTAACGTGGTCCTCTTTTGCATTATCATCTGTAGGACCGCCTCCGTTGTCGTTGTTGACATGGGGAATAATGACATTATTCCCTTCCCGCTCATGCTCCTCTTGATTCTGATGATTGGGTCGAGTGGGCTCTTCTTGACGATTTGTCAGGGTTGCGATCTGCTGGTCATGCATTTCCCTCATCTGCTGCATGGCCATCTCCATTTCGAACTTGAAAGCTTCTTTCTGCCGAGCTAGGGCATCCTCAAGCATCTTGTTCATCTGTTCGGCGCTGATCATGAGTACTTCGCGGGGTTGCCCCTCGCTAGATACTGTGTTGTCTGACGCAATCGCAGAGCCGGCATCTGATCCTTCGTCTTCTGATGGTAATCTCGTCCGAATCCTACCATAAGTCCCTCGGGTAATGGTTCCGGACTGCAGGTGAGTTAGATACCAGGGTACCAACGGAATTGACTCGGGATTGTCCCCTGTCGATGCTCCTTTGCTGGCCATGTTGATGGTGACCTTCGGGAATTCTCCGTCTTTGACTATCCTTCTTCTTCTTCGGAAACGCTTAGGCTTGGTCTCAGACGTTCTGGTGGAAATTCTGTCGAACACCGAAATTCTCCTTGGGGTTTGAGCACAGCAGCATTCTGATAGCACTGCCTTGATTATGTTGGCGCACGAGCAGCGAGACTCCATGTCCTGCACATACTTCTTTCAAGATTTTCCCATACCCCCAGCTCTATAGTACAACTCATCAGCTTGATAACTGGAGCAACCTATAGAGTG
>NW_017975943.1:0-1519 GCF_001876935.1 Asparagus officinalis
ATTGATTGTTGATATGATTGGGTTTGTTTTGATGCCACTTTTATGTTTATATGAGCGAGATATCACAAGAAGCAAGTTGTTAATCTCTTTCCGGAACAAGCTAGGCTTTGCTAATCCCTATTCTCCGGCTTGAGGGAGAGTATTAGAAGATGTTCTATGACTTGGTAGACTTTAATAGGGTCCTAATTAAATGTATTAATTAACTAATCTCTTTTTGTTTAGCATTTTCCTTTATTGTATGCTGTGTTCTATTATTTAGAATTTTAACCTGACGTATAAGCATATTGTTCTCTTCTTCATAATCAATGGCACTATGGAGAAAACTTGCTCTTTCTTTTATTTCAGCAAAGTTGCGTATTTATTCAGTCCTCATAAGTAGGGACATATCTCCAAATATTGCTAGATATGTCAGGTTTTAATAAATTCAACGTCTACTTGTACCATTCTGATCAACCTTTGACAGCTTGATTTGTTCTGAATTGTACTTGATCTTATACATTATTCATATTGAGGTTAGTTGAGATAGTACTTTTTGATGTCTTATTTTTTAGTTAGAATTATTGCATTATTCCAACCATATTGGTTTGGGGTGGGTGGGTGTGTGTGGGGGGTGGGTTGGGCGAGGGAAGAATAATCCTCCACTTCTTTATTGCATTTTGTGGTTACATTTAAAACTACATGTAATGTGTGCTTGATAAAGAAAATATATGTGCGATATCTAGAGATGATTAATCCATTAGAATAAATGGCAGCTTTTAGGTCATAAAACTTGAGATATGCTACAACGGGGCATGATGCATAGTTGTTTGAGTTCAATGTTTCAATATTTTTTTCTTGTCAAAATTCAAATGCTTTCTAAATTTATTTCAAGAAACTAATATAGATCATGCTTTGACGAATTTCGCTCATGTTTTGTTTAATTCTTTATTGCAGTTTGGATAAGGATTTTCCAACCATCACTTTACGTTTTAGCAACTCACTTACATTGAAAGCTTATCCACATGACTATGTTTTTCCAGAAGACGAAGAGAACAAGAAGGTAAGATATATTTGCAATCCATGTGTATTGGTTGTAGAGCTTTTCTTTATGCTGTGAAAGAAGAGTGAGTTTTTCTTTTCTTCCAATTAACAACATAAGTTTGGGGTTGTGAACTTTATTTTGTTTCGGAAAATATTTTGTTTACACTCGATTAGGGCTCCCTCATTGGCTATATGTAGTTGTTTTGTCCAAATCGGCTTTATGGTTATTTCATGTTTGTATAGTGTAAGTTCCCTTCCTCTAATAGCTATAAGAGATAAATTCATAGATCTCCATCAACCTAGCTTGTATAGATTTAGGTGTGGACACAAATACAAAAAGGCGACATGACAAATTTATAAAATGGGGCATACTGGGACACGGCTAGCTATACACACATATAAACACACACACATAAATTTTATATTAGATAAATCGAATACCCATAACATTTGTATGTTTCTTTTCCACATGTATAATGCTTAACAATTAGAGTTAAAT
>NW_017975944.1:0-1519 GCF_001876935.1 Asparagus officinalis
ACGGACTAGCTGAGGCTTTCAACAAGACGATCATTAAGATCCTGTCAAAGCTCGTGAAGACCAATAAACTAGACTGGGATGATAAACTCGGTGAAGCACTCTGGGCTTATCGCACCACCATACGCACACCTACAGGGTCCACCCCGTACTCGTTGGTATACGGATGCGAGGCTGTGCTACCTTTAGAGATCCAAATCCCTTCACTTCGGATCGCTCTCGCAACTGAGATGACGACAGAAGAACAACATCAGAAACGTCTCGAAGAACTCGAGAGGTTGGATGAAAAGCGCTTGGAGGCTCAACAACAAATTGAGTTATATCAAGCCAGAATATCTAGGGCTTTCAACAAAAGGGTCCGACAGAGAAGCTTCAAGGAAGGAGATCTGGTCCTCGCTGCTCGCCGACCGATAATCCTCAACTCTAAGAAGAAAGGTAAATTTGAACCTAAATGGGAAGGACCGTTTGTGATAGACACAGTCTACTCAAACGGTGCATATCGCCTGATTACTCAAGAAGGCACCAGGCAATTAATGCCAATAAATGGGAAGTTTCTGAAAAAGTACTATCCCTAGTACATTCAGGATAACCCATTTACTGGGAAGTTCCTTGAAGAATATTACACTTAATATTCTAGAGGATAACCCAAAATCTTTTCCACCACCAAAATCCCTCACTGATCAACTTCAATTGACAGTGGGTCCACCAAAAATGTCTTTCTGGCCCTCCTGACTCTTTCCATGAACAAGAGGTCCACTTTCATTTCGGAGTCCCCTTTCGATAAACGAAAGAACTCCCTTCTTCTTCTTTTTGGTTAAGCCCTCTCATGGCTATGACCAAAGTTGAAGTTTCACTTCGATAAACGAAGAACTCCTTTTCAGTTTAGATAACCAATCCTATAAAAGGCAAGTTCATCTAGATTTTTTTAAGATTCTTGGAGTGGAGATCCCACTCTTAGTTTAAAGACACCAGAGTTCGATTCTGGGGTATTCTATCCTGAAACCTAAGCAAGGATAAGTCTGCGCTTAACCCGCGCTGCCGGTTAGTTCTTAACCGTTAAAAAGAACACCCGTCCATATATTCAACATTGTGGCAGGTTGTTATTAATAACACCAAAATCCATGCCTTACACGCATGGGGAATTTCATCCTGAATCCTAAGAAAGGATATGCCGACGCCTAACACGCGTCGCCGGTTTAGTCTTTCTCCGTAGAAAAAGACACCAGAGTTCGATTCTGGGGTATTCTATCCTGAAACCTAAGCAAGGATAAGTCTGCGCTTAACCCGCGCTGCCGGTTAGTTCTTAACCGTTAAAAAGAACACCCGTTCACATATTCAACATTGTGGCAGGTTGTTATTAATAACACCAAAATCCATGCCTTACACGCATGGGGAATTTCATCCTGAATCCTAAGAAGGGATATGCCGACGCCTAACACGAGTCGCCGGTTTGGTCTTTCTCCGAAGAAAAAGACACCAGAGTTCAATTCTGGGGAATTTTATCCCGAAGCCTAAGTAGGGA
>NW_017975945.1:0-1513 GCF_001876935.1 Asparagus officinalis
CTGTACGTCGCTCATCCACAAACCAAAGTTGATTTTGCCGTCATATTTCACCACACTAATCTTAGTGTTTTGAAAACCAACTTGTATTGTACTTGCCATCGACTTGCTGCTTTCACCTTCTTCTCCCATTGCGAACTAACTCCAAATTATAGAGAAAGAACAAATTTGATAGAATTAGGAACCACCCAACTGAACCCTAGATCGGATTCCAAATAGATCTCCTATCCACACGAGGAAAGCGAAATCTCCAACGTCCACCTTTATCACCAAACGAAGCCTTAGACGAGCCTCCAAATTGATCTACTCCTCCAACCAAACCCTAGATCTGGAATCTGGGCTCTGATACCACTTGTTGTGCGCAGCGGAAATTTCGGCAGCACTTCGGCAGCACAACAAGAGAGTCAGGTCGCAATAAGAATTCCCGTCTCACCAAGGAGACAAGAATCTGAAGCGGATATCTCAACCAAGTGAGATATCGGCTCTTCCTCTCATCAGTTCTAGGACTGACCTGTCGAGGGATCCTAAAAGCTATTACAAATCACACAAAAGCAGTACAATCAATTTTTACGTGGTTCGGCAAATTGCCTACGTCCACGGGGCAAGGAGGGGGGAGATCTACTAATAGAGGGAGAGATTACAACTAGGATTTACAATTACTCTCAAACTAAACCCTCAAACAAACTCTCAAATCCCTCACAATATCTCTCTACAAAAGGCTGCACAAAACTTCGTGCTCTTGCTTCTGTTCCGCAGCTGCAATCAACCAAACTAATCCTTGCACAGTAGCCGCACAAATCACAAAAGGCACCTTGCACGCAAGCCAAAGCCGCACCCTTCAATTGCACCAAGTCTGCAGCCGCCCAAACCAAAAACAACTCCCTGGCACAAATCAATCTCCTGCACTCTCTGCCCTAGGAAACAAAAGCCTATATATAGGCTTTTGTTTTTCGGGTGGGCCTGGTAACTTAATTCGTGTCTTTGGGTGTTCACGAAAAACACCTCACACAATTTGCTCACGTGTGGTCCCCACACATTCACGTTCACAATTCTCCACTTCGGTGAAGTTTTCTCAAAACTGAGCCGATACCAAAGCAACTTGTTGTGACCAGTACGAACTCAATCCACAACAAGTCGAGAACCCGAACGAGAGTCCAAACAATCTCATCCCCATCAACTAATCCAAACCGGCTGCATCTGAAAGACTGCCTACGTATCCTCTTACCCAAGGAATCAAGCCGAACGTAGTTCATCCAAATGGCCGCCAACGGCCTCAACAATCACGAATGTGCAACAAGTTTCGACAATGATCAAACTTGTTGCTTGGAACCACCTTAGTGAGCATATCAGCCGGATTATCCTTCGTGTGGACTTTCACAATCTCCACATTGCCATCTTCAAGAACATCCCGAACAAAGTGATAATGAACGTCAATATGCTTCGTTCGTGCATGAAAAACCTGATTCTTCGCCAAATAGATAGCACTCATGCTATCATAATGAATAGTGACGGACCT
>NW_017975946.1:0-1513 GCF_001876935.1 Asparagus officinalis
TCTTCTTAAGGACTGGGACAATATTGGCAAGCCACTCTGGATGTTGCTCTTCCCTAATGAAGCCAGAGTTGACAAGCTTTTTAACCTCAGCTTCGATCACCTCCATCATTTGCGGACGAAACCGTCTTTATTGTTGTTTGACAGGTTTGACATCCGACTTAATATTGAGGCGATGCACTGCTACGTTTGGATCGAGCCCCGGCATGTCTTCATAATTCCAGGCGAACACATCGATGTACTCCCTGATAAGAGAGATCAACTCTTCTTTCTCATCGGGTAGGAGACTGTCGCTAATGAATATCGGTTTAGGATTTTCCTCAGTTCCCATATTCACCTGGAGTACTTGATCTTCGGTAGGAGGCTCTCTTTGCTCGAACCTATCACCATACTGCATGTTTAGGTGATGAACCCAAGGATCTTCCCATGTCGGCATCTGGTCGTCTTCCTCTATTGCGGTAGGATCGACCGTGACCATGTTTGACATCAACCTTTTGAACGTCTCGCCAAGGCTAGCGTCGGAACCCCCAGCCGAAGAGTCGGAAGAGTATCCTTTTCTAGCTTTGTTAGCGATCTGATCAATGATTTGCCAGCAACATTCGTCGTCGGATGAGGAGACGTAGCCGAGACCTCTTTTGTGGCGATAATAATCATCGAGTTTTCCCTTCGGTACATAGGCCATTCGAGGTGGAACTCGCGGACCTCGACCGAAGCAAAGACCTTCTCCAAGTGTGAAGTCATACCCATACTTCTCTATTAGATCGCGCGCTTTTGTGTCATATCCAAATAGATGAGGGGCAGGTTTATCTTCATCGTCTTTTTCTTCTAAGAAGTGATCGGGTATCGGAGCTTCTTTTCCTTTGCCGTAGACGACTTCTTTTCCACCCCATGTTCCCGCGGGGATGACAAGTGTTGCTCCGCATGGATCTTGTACCTGCTTTTTCGTCATGCAAAATGATTGAAGAGGCATGTACAAATCAGGGTTATCATAAAGCTTTTTAGTGACATTATCAAGACACATCGAGTACTCTAAATCATCGTTTATTGATAGTTCTTCGGCAAGTTGCCAATTACAACTATTTTTCGATGATTTATCATCGTCAAGATTGATTACAATGGGTACAATGTCATTAAGTACAAAACCACCATCATAATCAAACCCAGTTTCGGTGTCAGCTTCATCTCCGCTGTCCGTTCCTTGGGCCGGTGATTCAGTATCGGATTCAGCGCCGTATAGAAGGGAATCGGTGAAATAGTTCTCCAATCCCTTAAACGGTTGCTTATCCGCGACCACCGTCTTGACTTCATTATTTGAGTCCACGTACTTGAGGCATTGATGTAGAGTTGACGGGACTATAAGGTTACCGTGGATCCAAGGTCGACCCAACAGTAAGTTATAGGACGTTTCTGCGTCAATCACATAGCAGGTAACTTCTGATTTAAATCCCCGATCTGGCATTTGATTCGAATTTTCCCCAAGGGTCTGGACCCGCTGGTGTTGAATCCGTAAATCGTA
>NW_017975947.1:0-1513 GCF_001876935.1 Asparagus officinalis
CGGTGATAGGGGCTTTCCCTTTCTCATCTTTCGTGGGGGGATTAATTCGACCCCCAGTTTGATTTGTAATTTGGTGACCTTTCAATGGACCCAAGCGCTCCTTGATAGGTACTTTACCTCGATTCCCTGGTAGGGGACCGAGGCGACCTTTCACAGGAACCTTGGAGGTTGAAGGGTCTGTTTTCATACCTGACCCTACCGGAGGTGCCGGGGTAAGGGGAACAGGATTTGGCCTTGGTGAAGGTTGGGCAGCAACTTCTTTCACTCTTGTCTTGGGCGTTGGATTCGCCTTCAGCATCCACATTTGTTTGAGTTTTGGCGGAGTCTTGGCCGCCTCTTCTTTCTGCATCTCCTCTGCTTTCTTCAAGAGAGCTCGGGCATGCGCAAGGAGTGCACGGCGCTTCCTGATTCTCTCTTCAAGAGTGGAGCGATTCCTTGTAACACGCACCCACTTGTTTGTTTCTGCTTGAGAGGAGGGGCTGGTTATGTACCTTCGTTGCTCTTGGCGTTGTCTTGCTTTGAGATCTTCGCTGTAGCGGACCCCATCCATAGGCTCCAAAGCCTTGGCCATTTGACGAGCAAGACGTTGACGCCGCCTTTGGAGTGCCCTCTTTGATACAGCTGGAGCGCCTTCAGTAGCCACCTTCTTAGGGGAGGAGCCCAGATCTGCGATCTTGACCACGTTGGGCGACGCGGAGACACCACGTGGTGCAAGTGCAGCGATGGCTAAGGGATCTTGGGTCTTTGAGCCGAGGGTTCCACGAACGACTCTGGAGGATGCCTTCTTTCGCCTACTTGGAGAGGCGGATCTGGAGGAGGAGGAAGAGAGGTATTCTTCGTACTTCTGCTGGTCGAACTCGTACTCGACCTCTTCGTTCACCCGGATCTTGAGGGCCGGTTGCGTCACGACGGCGTCGGTTGCGAGTTTTTTCCCACTGTGGTCGCCAGCTTGTTTTCGGTGAAAGTCGCTGTTTTCATTGCTTTCGAAATCTGTTACAACTTCAAACGTTACAACAAGAATCGATAAAAAAGGTCGGTCTTTTTATAAGACCTCCTTGTGCAACAAAACAAAGATTACAACTTTTCGAAAATAAACACGAGATCCCGTTTTGGTGCGGTCTCGCTTGCGTGGGTCTTTGGCCTGTGACGGGGATGTTGATATCCGTGGACCACCGGGGCAATCAGATCCGTTCCGGATAAATCGGACAGAGTTTCGTCGATCCGCGTGAGATCTAGAAACTTCCGGTCCAGAAATATCGGACAGAGCTTCGTCGATCCGCGTGAGATCTAGAAGCTATAAGCGTATACCTCGGCTAAAACGAGGTAATAGCTCTTCTTAGTATCAACGCTAAAGGCCGATACTAAGGAAAAGGGGGGGAAAAGGGTGATGAAGGCTGATGCCAACCTCTCTTCCTCGGTTGAAGCGCTCGATCAGTGTTTGCTACAGCAGGGCTTCGCCAAGGCTCTCCAAAAATCCTCTCCTTGAAAGCAAGGCCCAAGGGGGCTATTTATA
>NW_017975948.1:0-1512 GCF_001876935.1 Asparagus officinalis
AAGCTGAAGAACAAAGTAGGCAGGATCAGCCCGAGCAATCAGACCGAGCCCAATCTTCTCCTGAGCAACCGGACCAGGCTCACTCTTCCCAGTCAGAAGGGAAGGATACTACGGCCATCGGAGTCAAACCTCTTCAGTAGGATGGCGGGTCCAATAACTATCACGTTAACAGTTACCTCTGATAGTCAAACTCATCAGATAATGGCCTACCTGGTGAGGTGACTCTATTCCGACTTCATGGATAACGCCTCACTAGGTGATGTGCCTTGTCTACCTCTTTTTTATTCCCCTGCTAAGTCTTCATCAAGACTGGGGGTTGGTTACTTGGAATCCACTGGATTAAGAGTAACGAATCTTTCACATCGTCGAGTTAACATTACACTTCTGACGATCATCATCCCCACAGAATATGCATTCAATTTGCATCACTCCTAATTTGTCACGTTAACATTACACCTCTGACAAAATCCACTTATCAATCCTCGTCAATAGGATGATAAGTCCCCAAAGTTGCTCTGATCGCAACACAATTCTTGTCACGTTAACACTACACCTCTGACAAAAATCCACTTATCGACTCTCTCCAATAGAGCGATAAGTCCTCAAATTGCTTCCATAGCAATATTCTCTTTGTCACGTTAACACTACACCTCTGACAAAATCAACTTATCGACTCTCGTCAATAGAGCGATAAGTCCTCAAAATTGCTTCCATAGCAATATTTTTCTTGTCACGTTAATATCACACCTCTGACAAAATCCACTTATCGACTCTCTTCAATGGAGCGATAGGTCCACAAACTCGTCAAGTTAACACCACACCTCTGACGACCAAATCAACTTATCGACTCTCTTCAATAGAGCGATAGGTCCATAAAATACTGTTATGTTAACATAACACCTCTAACAGTCAACCCCCCCAATGAACTTGTTAATTCTTTCGGTGTTTCAAGCTACACAGGAAGAAATGACACCAAAAATCCATGCCTTCATGCATGGGGGACTTTATCTCGATCCCTAATTAGAGATAAGTCTGCATCTAACACATGCTGCCGGGTAGCCTATTCCCGTAATAATAGCAAAGCCTACGTATTCAATATCGTAGTAGGTCGTTATTAATAACGCCAAAATCCATGCCTTACACGCATGGGGAATTTTATCCTGAATCCTAAGTAAGGATAATTCAATGTCTAACACATGTTGCCGGGTAGCCTATTCCCGTAATAATAGCAAAAGCCTACGTATTCAATATCGTAGCAGGTCGTTATTAATAACGCCAAAATCCATGCCTTACACGCATGGGGAATTTTATCCTGAATCCTAAGTAAGGATAAGTCAATGCCTAACACGCGTTGCCGGTTAGTCTTTCACCGTAAAAAGGACAAAAGTCTACGTATTCAACATCGTAGCGGGTTGTTATTAATAACACTGAAATTCATGCCTCGCACGCATGGGGAATTTTATCCTGAATCCTAAGTAGGGATAAGTCAATGTCTAACACACGTTGCCGGTT
>NW_017975949.1:0-1511 GCF_001876935.1 Asparagus officinalis
AATAGAACCCTTGTATCAACTTCAATCCTAGAGTATCATGCTCTAAAGTGCTTGCCCATATATGTTTTACCATCATCACAATGTTAAAAAGTCCCATAGAGCACAGACAAAGACCACCAGAACTTTTAGAAGAATGTATATTATTCTATGCAACTTTAGTTTTTTTTTTGTGATTGTTTAACATATTGGCCAATAGGGAGTCTTTCCTTATCTGTTCTACACGGTGAATATAAAACTCTTGAAATTGTGCATGCGATATAGGACAGATTTGGTAGTTGATGGTCTCCTTGCAAATGAGAGTAGCTTGGAAGTCTAGCAGTTAACCATCTTAATCATCTTCTCTCAAGCACCCTAGATTCATAAGCTGATGAAGCCTTTGAAATAAAGAGGAGCACCAAGGCATCTCACAGGTAGATCTCCCTCAACAAAGTGCAATTTACTTAAGATCTCATGCCTAATTTTATAGTTAGCACCACCAAAATAGATTTAACTCATAGAATCATTAACTGTATGACCTAAGACACTAAGGAAGTACATAAATATTTCCCAAATAAGCTTAATATATAAGGAATCAACTTTGCAAAATAGCATAAGGCTATCGACAAAGCATAAATAACCGAGATTCAATCCTTCACACTTTGGATGAAAATATAATCTACAAACCCTCTACTAAGATACTCCATGGTAAGTGCAAACAAATATGGTGAGATAGAATCACCTTGCCTCAACCCCCTAGCGCCCCCAAACCCCTAGCACTGATAATCACAATTTATTACAATTTTATACCCTCATTATCTATTTTATATGAATAAATATACCACTAATAATTGTTGTAGGTTAATGAAGAATAAATCTCAAACTCCCATCTCTCAACAAAGACACTTGAGTAAATGAAGAAATAAGAGAAATTCAAGAAGCCAAAGGAAATATTTGAATTTTAAAAACCCAAAAGCCCAAATATCCCAAATGTCCATGGCAGTTCTTCTTTTATTGTTTCACAAGTGAATATTTGAATTTTAGAAGACCTAAGGCCCATTAAGAAAGATTACACCAAGGACCGGACTTAACTGCAAATAATTGGAATGAACCGGACTTGGATGCAAAGAGTTAATTATGAAGCTCCATGGGCCATCTTTGCTGCAGCTTTGAATCTTTTTCTTGGACCGGATTTTTGATGCAAATGAAACTACTGCAGTTTGAAGACTCTTCAATGGGCTTGGAAAATCATTTCATTGGGCCGGCCTTGCAACTCTTTATTTTCGGTTTTTGGGAAGTTCCATTGGGCCGGTTGCTGCATTTATTTCCAGATTGAGGTGTTGCAGAATCGGATGGAGAAAGTCACATGAAGGACCGGACTTTGACCTGAAGCTTTATTTTTTTCCCAATGGACCGGTGCTGCAAAGAGTTGGGTGCTGCAAACTCTAATGGGCCAGAAGTATTGTAAAATCATTGTTTTGCTGTTGGGCCGGTTCATTGGACTTTGCTGCAACTAGAATTTTCACAAAACAAAT
>NW_017975950.1:0-1508 GCF_001876935.1 Asparagus officinalis
TGTGTATGCATATATGTATGCGTATATGTATATGTATGTATATGTACACATACATGTTAGACCCTAGAGAGGGGGGGGGGTTGATTATGGTCTTATGCTAATCTAATCTGATTAAATACTAATTAAAATTAATTAACAAGTTATCCTAGCAAGTATGAAATACAACAAGATATGTAAGCTTGGATAAGCAATATGAACAACAAAATATATCCTATATGATAAAAATATATGTAAGGATATATAAACTAACACAAGGGTGAAATAAACAATCTACAAAAGTGATAGGGCAATATGAAAAGCAATACATAAAGGCGATATAAGATATGAATACAAGAATAAGAACGCCAATGCAATCACAAATAAAATGATATGATCACGGTGTTCGGTCTAACCACTTGACCTACGCCTCCACTCCTCACCTCGAGGAGATCTCCACTATCACAACCGGGTTTTCTACGTTCACCCGAATAACGTTTACACCTCACAATAGGCTCAATACAAAGTGTTTGTTCTCTACAATGGATGGGAACGAATTATGAGCTCACTCTCTAAGTTACACAATCCCACAACCTAATTATACTATGAATGTAAATACAATAAGCTCAATGATTGTGTATGTGTAAACAAAGAGAAAATAAAATCAACTAAACTCAATATGAACACTAGCTTAATAAAATGATAATCAAACAATATAAAAAATAAAGCTAGATTGAGTTTACAAAACTTCTCAATAGATAACAAGAGGTGGAGGGAGAAGAGTTGGATGCTCAAACACTAATAGATGATCTCCTCAAGCTCTTGTGAAATTGATTTCACAAACTCAAACTCTCAAATGCTTAAAAGCTTCTTAAACAAACTTAAACAACACTTAAACCCTTATTAAACTTGTTTTAAAAACTTCTTTTGATTAGTTGAAGAATGAGAGCAAGGGGGTATATATAGCCCTCCAAAACCTCAGCAAAAAACCCTAAAGGAAAAAACCAAAAAGCCCAAGAATCAGAAATCTGATTCTGTACAAATATAGCCGTTACAATGTTATGGGTCGACTCGTCACTGTTCATGAGTCGACTCATAACTAGCTGTTACAAGCTAAAAACAACTTATGGGTCGACTCATAAAATCCATGAGTCAACTCATCATGCATGGGTCGACTCATGAAGTCATATGTCGACTCAGCAGAAACAAAACACACTTTCCAGCAAAGTTTGTGAGTCGACTTATGACAGGCATGAGTTAACTCAACCTGTCTGGGTCGACTTATGATGTTTATGAGTCGACTCATTAGGAACAAAATGTAAACTACATAACAGTTTATGAGTCGACTCAACACTGTTCATGAGTCGACTCAAGACATGCACACAGTCTATTTTAAACAGAAATATGATTTTTAAACCTCTTTTAAAAATAGCAAATAAAATTAGAAAAATGTAAAACTTTGAAAAATGATTTTAGACATGATAGTAAACATGCTACAAAAACTGGTTTTCAAAAAGGACTTCCCAAATATA
>NW_017975951.1:0-1508 GCF_001876935.1 Asparagus officinalis
GTAATCGGTGTCGAAATCTTCGAGAAGTCCTGGATGAACTTCCTGTAATATCCAGCTAAACCCAAAAAGTTGCGAATCTCTGTCACCGTCTTCGGTGGCTCCCAGTCAAGAACTGCCACGACCTTAGCCGAGTCCACTGCTATACCCTCTCGACTGATAACATGGCCAAGAAATCTGACTTCTGAAAGCCAAAACTCACACTTGCTGAACTTAGCGTACAGCTGATGCTCCTGAAGAGTCCTCAATGCTATCCGTAGATGCTCCTCGTGATCCGCCTCCGATCTCGAGTAAATAAGAATATCATCGATGAAAACGATCACAAACTGGTCTAAGAAGGGACGAAAAACCCGGTTCATCAAGTCTATGAATACCGCGGGTGCATTGGTCAACCCAAAAGGCATGACCAAGAACTCGAAAGATCCGTATTCGAGTAAGAAAGGCGGTCTTGGGAATATCCATCTCCCGAACCCGCAGCTGATGATAGCCAGAACGAAGATCAATCTTCGAGAAATACTGCGCTCCCTGCAACTGGTCGAACAAGTCATCAATCCTAGGTAATGGGTACCTATTCCGGATAGTGACCTTGTTCAACTCTCTATAATCTATGCACAATCTCATACTACTGTCCTTCTTCTTCACGAAGAGGACCGGTGCACCCCACGGAGAATGACTCCGATGGATAAAACCCTGAGCTAACAACTCATCTAACTGGGTCTGAAGCACCCTCATCTCAGCTGGAGCCATGCGATAGGGTGCGTGGGATATCGGGGCTGTGCCTGGCTGCAACTCAATACATAACTCAACCTCTCTCACAGGAGGTAACCCAGGTATGTCCTGAAAGACATCCTGATACTCTGAGACAACTCTAGTCTCCAATAAATCGACACCCTGATCCCGTCGCATCACCTCCTCGATGTATGCCAGAAATGACTCCGCAAGTCGGTTGCCCTGAGAGGCGGCTACAACCATCTCGGACCCGTCGGACGCTCGCAGCACTGTCTTCGTAAAGCAGTCAATACTAATATGGTAGGAAGATAACCAATCCATATCAAGGATGACATCGAACTCGGACATATGCAACACTATCAAATCAACTATGAACTCCGACTCGTCTAAACTGACGGTACACCTCCTACAAACGCTCTCCAGAAGCGATACCTCACCTAGAGGGGTGGAAACAGATAGAGGGGTGTCTAGTGGCTGAGCTACGAGCTGGAGTCTAGCCATAAATGCATGCGATATGAAAGAATGCGAGGCTCCCGAATCGAAAAGAATACGGGCGGGAAAGGAGTTCACAAAGAACGTACCCTCCACTACTGCTCCGCTGGCGCCATGATCACGGGGAACTACCGCATAAACCCTGCCTGTGGCTGAAGACTGCTCTGCTGATGGGGATGGAGAATATGGGATAATCTGCCCCTGAGAAACCTCCTGAACTACCCGAATCTGACCCTCAGTCCTCTGAGCTGCTGGCGGTGCCTCAAGCCTGTTCTGCTGGCCCTGACCTC
>NW_017975952.1:0-1508 GCF_001876935.1 Asparagus officinalis
ACTCGGAGAAGGTTTATACTTTGATCGAGGTCCTCGTACTCCAGCCAAAGCGGTATATGTTCCAAAAGGAAGACCTGAGGATCATTATAAATATAGGCAAGGCTTAGGTTATGTTTCATCAGATGACGAATGTGGTTGGCAAATTATCGATCAAATTGCTAACAAAGCTAAGGATGGGTACTTGCCAGATTCTTCAGCTGAGGATTCCGACACAAGTTTGGGAGAAATGTTCAAAACCTTAATGTCAAACATGACTACAGCTGATCCATCTACGTTGGAGGATGACGATCAAATGCCAACGTGGGAAGACCCATGGGTTCATCACCTAATCATGCAATACGGTGATAGGTTCGAACAGAGAGAACCACCAACTGAAGATGAAGTAGTCCAAATTAATATGGGTAATGAGGCCAATCCAAAGCCCATATTCATCAGTGGTAGTCTTCTTCCAGATGAGAAGGAGGAATTAATTACCCTGATCAGGGAATACATTGATTTCTTCGCCTGGAACTACGAAGATATGCCAGGACTCGACCCTAATGTGGCAATGCACCGCCTAGACATCAAGCCGGATGCCAAACCTGTCAAACAACAGCAAAGATGGTTTCGTCCGCAGATTATGGAAGACATTGAGGCAGAGGTTAAGAAGTTGATCGATTCGGGATTTATCCGAGAAGAACAACATCCAGACTGGTTAGCCAACATCGTTCCCGTCATGAAGAAGAATGGCAAAATCAGGATTTGCATCGACTTCAGGAACCTGAATGAAGCATGTCCGAAAGACGATTTCCCTCTCCCGATCACGGATGTCATTATCGACAATACATGTGGATTTGAGAGGATGTCCTTCATGGATGGATTTTCGGGATATAACCAGATCAAGATGCATCCAGAGGATGAGAAGCATACGGCGTTTAGAACACCCCTCGGCGTTTTCTGCTATACGGTGATGCCTTTCGGCCTGAAGAATGCCGGTGCCACATACCAGCGAGCGATGACTAAGATTTTCCAAGAACATCTCAGGAAAACAGTCGAATGCTACGTTGATGATTTGGTTGTGAAAAGCCGCAACAAGGAAGATCACATCAAGGATTTGAAGACAATGTTCGATCTCATGAGGAGTCATCAGTTGAAGATGAACCCCACTAAATCATTTCTTGGAATGTCCAGCGGAAAATTTCTTGGGTTCGTCGTCACCACTAGGGGTATACATATCGATCCCGATAAGGTGAAGGCGATACATGAATTGCAACCCCCGAGGAATCTGAGAGAACTCAGAGGATTGCAAGGGCGTTTAGCTTACATCCGGCGGTTCATCTCAAACCTTTCTGGGAAGTGCCAACCATTTTCTAAGCTAAACAAGAAAGGGGTGTCATTCATTTGAGACGATGCCTGCCAAAAAGCATTCGAGGATATTAAAACGTATCTGATGAATCCTGCTGTTCTCGTTGCACCGAAATCGGGTAAACCGTTCTTGATTTACATCAAGGCGATGAACCATTCGATAA
>NW_017975953.1:0-1508 GCF_001876935.1 Asparagus officinalis
AATTGATAATCATACATGTTCTACTTCTAGTTCAAATGCATATGTGCCTAATGATGAGTTGAACATTGTCAAAAATCGCATTTCATCTTTGGATTCAACTCTTAAAACATGCATTGTTAATAATAAGAAACTTATGGACTTATGTGCAAAGTCTCGTGTCAATTCCTTTAAATCCAACACCCACTATGCACATATTTATAGCAAAGTTTACAAGTGCTCCACTTGTGGTCGTAAAGGCCATTTAGCTAAATTTTGCTATGATGCACAAAAACATAAGAATATTAATCCTTCTTGTGCATCTCATCAAGTTTCTTCATCACATGTACACACACATGCACATGCATCTATTTCTCATCATAAGCATGTTAATGTGTATAAATGTAATCTATGTGGTCGGTTTGGCCATTTGGCAAAGTTTTGCTTTGACATGAAAAAGAATTCTAGATTGCCAAATGTTTTTCATAGACCACATGTTTTTAAATGTCATGTTTGTGGTAGGTTTGGACATCTTGCTAAATTTTGTTTTGATATACAAAAAGCTTCTAAATTGCAATATGTTCCAAATAGACCATTGTTTAAGAATGTTTCTCATTTGCAAAATAATTTTAAAAGAAAATCTTTGTTTGCAAATGATTCTCGTGCACGAGCTAATGGTCCACAAAAACAAATGGATCTCTTTCATTGCACAAATTGCAATCGGAAGGGTCATTTGAATGAATATTGTTTTGACCATATTAGTGCACCATATGTGCCTAAGAGGGTTCATAACCCTAAGGGTTTGAGCTTTAATGATAGGGGTCATGTCCCTAAATCTTTTGGTACCAAGAGTTCTTGGGTACCAAAACAAATTTAAATTTTAAACCAAGAATTTTAGTATTCTTATTTTTCCTTTTCTTGGTTTTTTGAAAATTATATCTTAAATTTTTTTGGTTATGAAAACAAATTTTCTTTGATCAAATTTTTGTTTTCATGATTATTTGTTTTTGTTTTGATGAGAGGTTTGTACTTATATAACCCTCCGGGTTCATTGGGTGTTTATTCCCAAATCAAGTTTACCGAATGCTAAAATGATTATATGGGTTGGAACAAGCTCAAGAGCTTGATATAATTGTTGCCTCTCTTAAAAATTGTGTTTTGATTTGTTGCTTTTGAATTCATTATAATTCACTTATATGATGATATTTATGTGTTTATGCTAATGGATCATCTATTCGTGCTTTATAATGTATTCTATGAGTGGTTTGATCAAGTTATGTAAAGAAAATTTTTCCTTTATTGATCAAACATTGTTTTTGAATATAAACTTTGATTTATGATTTCTTTTGGTTGAATTGTTTTCATTTGAAAACTTTTTGCATGATTCTCATGTTCCTCTTCTTTTGATTTCATAAATCTATTTTTTTATACATGGTGTTTAGGCTTGTATTTTGAGACACCTATTTATCGTGACATATTATTATGTGTTCTCATTATCTTGTTTGTATGTGAGTGATATCTAGCATATCTTT
>NW_017975954.1:0-1517 GCF_001876935.1 Asparagus officinalis
ATTGAACTTCGCCGGATATGAGATTGATTCCCACTCTCTTGGGTATGGACAAGGAATGCCCGTCTTTTTTCGTCTCTTGAGCGGAAATCAATGTATTGATTTTGCTCTCAAGGTTTTTAATTTTCAGACTTTCATCTGTGTTTTCACTAGCATTCTCGTTACCACCCCCTGCATTGACGGGAGGATTATTGGCATTACGAGCTTCATTCGTATCCTCGTCTTCCTGATGAACTTGGTTGCGACGGCTTGGTTCGCCTTGCTGGTTCGTCAGTGCTTGAATTTGTTGCTCATGCATCTCTCTCATATTCTGCATGGCCATCTGCATTTCAAACCTGAAGGTCTCCTGTTGCTTATTCATGGCATCTTCAAGCATATTGGCCACTTGCTCTGCGCTTATCATGAATGACTCGTGGGGTTGTCCTTCACTGGATACGGTATTGTCCGACGCAACCGTGGAACCGGCATCAGATTCTTCATCTTCCGAAGGGAGTCTCGTTCGAACCCTACCATAAGTTGCTCGTTTGATGGCTCCAGATTGCAGACGGGTTAGACGCCGGGGTGCTTTCAGAATTGACTCGAGATTATCCCGTGCCGATGTTCCCCTGCTGATCATATTGGCGGTGACCCTCGGAAATTCTCCATCTTCAACCACCGTTCTTCTTTGCCGGAAACGCCTATGCCTTGGTTTTGGCGTTTCGGTACTAAGCCTTTCGAACACTAAAATTCTCTCGGGGACTGCCTTGATGCAGTTGCACTCAGACAGTACCGCCCGAATGAGCTTTGAACAAGGGCACTGAGTTTCTAGCCTTCGAGGACTTCTCTTTCTGGCTTTGCTCGTACCCCCAGCACGATAGTACAGCTCTTCCGTTTGAAAATCGGAACAACCTATCGTGTGTTGGCACGATTTCTCAGGTATAACGCAATCATCATCAGACGATAACGTTTCCTTCTGAGAGCGAATTACCTTCTTCGGACCTTCGAGAGTCACGCGCCTCGAAACGCGCCTTTGTGGGCGTGAATTCTCAACGGGCTCCTAAACTTCAATGCGTAAAGTAGTGCACTTGGGTGCCATGATTTCTTTGTCACGTTGAGGGTTGTGGCGACCCCCAGCATGTTGATTCGTTCGGGGCTTTCTTAGTGGGCCCAAACGTTCTTGGATTGGAGCTTTGCTTCGCTCCAGGGGAAGTGGACCGAGGCGCTCCAAGACTGACTTCCTTTTCTGGGATGGTCCTGCGGGATCTCCCGGAGCAGTTGTGGAAATCATCGGCGGTTTGGATTGATTCGTCGGAAGTTAAACTTTCGACGGCTGCAGTTGACGCTCTTTGGTCTGAACCGCCGCTTCAGACTTCGGCCTCCAAACTTTGCTGGTTGATGGCGGCTTCTTGGCCACCTCTTTCTGCAACTTCCTACGGGCTTCTTCGGCTTGAGCCCGCGCCTGCGCTGATAGCGCGCGGCGTTTGCGGATGCGTTCTTCCAGCGTCGAACGATTCCGTTTGACATGGACCCATTCCATTGTT
>NW_017975955.1:0-1506 GCF_001876935.1 Asparagus officinalis
AAAGGATATGCCGACGCCTAACACGCGTCGCCGGTTTAGTCTTTCTCCGAAGAAAAAGACGCCAGAGTTTGATTCTGGGGTATTTTATCCCGAAACCTAAGTAGGGATAAGACAGCGTCTAATACACGTTGCTGGGTAGCCTGTTCCCATAACAATGGTGAAGTCTATGTATTCGAAGTCATAGCCACAAGTCTCAGAGGATTCAATCTCTAAGCACAACGTTACATGCGGAACGGATTTAGATAATCCGCATGCTAGCCTGACTCAAACGGTAGTCGGTAAAGGCTAATCAAATCCGTTGAAGGCTGGGGGTTAGCCAAAAACCCTAAAGTCAACGCCTAACACGCGTCGCCGGGTAGTCTATTCCCGTGAGAAAGACGAAGTCTACGTATTCAATATCGTAGCACTAAGAGCGTTAACTCTCTTAGCACAACGTCACATGCGGAACGGATTTAGACAATCCGCATGCTAGCCCGACTCAAACAGTAGTCGGTAAAGGCTCATCAAACCCGTTGATGGCTGAGGGTTTGCCAAAAATCCTATAAATGCGAGGGTCACTAACGCATCAGCTTCATTAGTTGGTCTCGTGACTTGAGCAACGTATGACGTTCAAAACCCTAAGGTTAACGCCGGACAACGCGTAACCCTAGGTCAACGCCATTCAATGCGTTGCAACGAAAGAATCACTACTCCGAAAAGTATACGAGTATAAACTGCTTCTTAAATACTCCAATAAGGTATATGAGTATAAACTATTCCCTAATTTTTGAGAAGTTCCTGGAGAATGTTTTCTATAAATATTCTTAAGGATAACTCAAACAATAAGACGCCGGACAACGCGTTGCAGATAAAGACTCGACGCCAACAATCGATGGTCAGCTAAATCAGGAACCGACTTCAAAGTTCAAAATTCCGACAACGGTCAGACAATAAATGCAGCACCGAAACTCTTTCAGACATTCGACAAAGCACCGAATAGCCTGGAGAATTGAAGGAATCAAGAACGGAAGTCATTTCAGGATCCCATTACACCGACTGAAGGTTGGGACAATCATATCCAAAGTATTCCAGACTCTTCTATGAAAGAACGAGACTGAAATACTTTGGAGGGGGTATCTGTAGGCATATAAAATTGCTTATAGGTCCCTTAGCTCAGCTCGGCACAAACCGACAAACCAACGAGGCAACGAGATTGACTAATCGCACGCAAGCAACGGAATACGTCCATTCGCGTGCGGGATCAAGCCAAGTGTTCGAAGAGTCAACGAGTCATCCAACCAAGGGCATACTCGGACGAATCACGATCGAATCAAGATCGGTTTCGGACTCGAACTCAGAAGTGGATTTACTGCCTAATCGGGATCCGGATTTACTGCCAAATTAGGTCAACGAATTGTTTTCGGTGAAAGTTGGTGTTTTCATTGCTTTTGAATCTGCTACAACTTCAAACGTTACAACAAGAATGCAACTAAAACAAAGATTACAACTTTATCGAAAATAAACACG
>NW_017975956.1:0-1505 GCF_001876935.1 Asparagus officinalis
ATCATCGATCAAATTGCTAACAAAACTAAGAACGGATACTCTTCTGATTCTTCAGCTGGGAATTCCAACGTAAGTCTAGGGGAGGCATTCAAAGCCCTAATGGTAAACATGACTACAGCTGATCCGTCTACAATAGAGGACGATGAGCAAATGCCAACATGGGAAGACCCGTGGGTTCATCATCTGAATATGCAGTATGGTGATAGGTTCGAACAGCGAGAACCCCCCACTGAGGATAAAATAGTCCAAATTAACATGGGCGACGAGGACAACCCAAAGCCGATATTCATTAGCGATAGTCTTCCCTCAAATGAGAAGGAGGAGTTAGTTGCTCTCATCAGGGAGTATATTGACGTCTTCGCTTGGAACTATGAGGATATGCCAGGGCTCGACCCCAATGTGACAATGCACCGCCTCGATATCAAGCCGGATGCCAAACCGGTCAAGTAACAGCAAAGACGGTTTCGTCCGCAGATAATGGAAGCCATCGAAGCAGAGGTTAAGAAATTGATCGAATCAGGATTTATCCGAGAGGAGCAACATCCAGATTGGCTAGCCAATATCATTCCGGTCATGAAGAAGAACGGTAAAATCAGGATTTGCATTGACTTCAGGGACCTGAATACGGCATGTCCAAAGGACGATTTTCCTCTCCCAATCACGGATGTTATTATTGACAATACATGCGGATTTGAGAGAATGTCTTTTATGGATGGTTTCTCAGGATATAACCAAATCAAGATGCACCCAGATGACGAGAAGCATACAGCATTCAGAACGCCCTTCGGTGTATTCTGCTACACGGTGATGCCATTTGGTCTAAAGAATGCAGGCGCCACGTATCAACGAGCGATGACTAAGATTTTCCAAGAACATCTCAGGAAAACAGTCGAGTGCTACGTTGATGATTTGGTTGTAAAAAGCCGCAACAAAGAAGATCACATCAAGGACTTGAAGACGATGTTCGATCTCATGTGGAGCCATCAGTTGAAGATGAACCCTACTAAATCCTTCCTTGGAATGTCTAGCGGAAAATTCCTTGGATTCGTCGTCACCACTAAAGGTATACATATCGATCCTGACAAAGTGAAGGCGATACACGAACTACAACCTCCTAGAAATCTAAGAGAGCTCAGAGGATTGCAAGGGGCTAGCTTACATTCGGCGGTTCATCTCAAACCTTTCTGGGAAGTGCCAACCATTCTCTAAGCTAAACAAGAAAGGGGTGTCATTCATCTGGGACGACGCCTGCCAAAAAGCATTCGAAGATATCAAAACGTATCTGACGAATCCTCCTGTTCTCGTTGCACCGAAGTCGGGTAAACCGTTCTTGATTTACATCAAGGTGATGAACCACTCGATAAGTTCTTTACTAGCGCAAGACGACGATGACGGTCACGAACAAGCAGTTTATTACCTAAGTCGGACCTTGATAAGCGCCGAGTCTCGATATCCGATGATCGAGAAAGAATGCCTCGCATTGGTATTCACGATGCAAAAGATGC
>NW_017975957.1:0-1504 GCF_001876935.1 Asparagus officinalis
CAATGAACGAGAGGTCCACTTTCAAATCGAGCGATCAAACCTTCCTACAGTTAGGATCGTCTCAAATCTTCCAATTGGTCAAACCTTCTTACAGTTAAGACCACAGTCAAAATCCCCTCTCAATTCCTCCAATGAACGAGAGGTCCACCTTCAAATCAAGTGATCAAACCTTCCTACAGTTAGGATCACCTCAAACTCCTGCTTGGTCAAACCTTCCTACAGTTAAGACCAAAACAACAATCCACTCTCGATAAACGAGAAATTCGCCTTTAGTTCGGTAATCTACAGTTAGGACCAAAACCACGATTCATTCTCGATAAACGAGAAATTCATCTTTAGTTCGATAATCAAACCTTCCGACAGTTAGGGTTATCCGAATCTTTTTGATTCTCGGAGTGGAGATCCCACTCTTAGTTTCACCTTTCCGGATTCTGGGGGTGGAGATCCCACCTCGAGTCTCCTTTCCTTCTTTGTTCGGGGAATAGAATATAAAATTCTTCCTTCCCCATACCAATCCTTTTCGAAGAATTCAGGATTCATCCTAGGAAGTTTATCCCGAATCCTAAGCAGGGATAAGTCTGCGCCTAACACGCGCTGCCGGTTTAGTCTTTTTCCGTAGAAAAAAGATACCAGAGTTCGATTCTGGGGTATTCTATCCTGAAACCTAAGCAAGGATAAGTCTGCGCTTAACCCGCGCTGCCGGTTAGTTCTTAACCGTCAAAGAGAACACACATTCACATATTCAACATTGTGACAGGTTGTTATTAATAACACCAGAATCCATGTCTTACTCGCATAGGGAATTTTATCCCGAATCCTAAGTAGGGATAAGTCTGCGCCTAACACGCGCTGCCGGTTTAGTCTTTTTCCGTACAAAAAGACACCAGAGCTCGATTCTGGGGTATTCTATCCCGAAACCTAAGCAGGGATAAGTCTGCACCTAACCCGCGTTGCCGGTTAGTTCTCAACCGTTAAAAAGAACACCTGTTCACATATTCAACATTGTGACAGGTTGTTATTAATAACACCAGAATCCATGTCTTACTCGCATGGGGAATTTCATCCTGAATCCTAAGAAAGGATATGTCGACATCTAACACATGTCGCCGGTTTAGTCTTTTACCGATTGAAAAAGACACCAGAATACCAGTCTGGGGTATTTTATCCCGAAGCCTAAGTAGGGATAAGTCAGCGTCTAATACACGTTGCCGGGTAGCCTATTCCCTTAGCAATGGCAAAGTCTACGTATTCGAAGTCGTAGCATCAAGTCTAAGGGAGTTCATTCCTTTAGCACAACGTCACATGCGGAACGGATTTAGGCAATTCGTATGCTAGCCCGACTCAAACGGTAGTCGGTAAAGGCTAATCAAATCCGTTGAAGGCTGGGGATTAGCCAAAAATCCTAAAGTCAACGCCTAACACGCGTCGTCGAGTGGTCTATTCCCGTAAGAAAGACGAAGTCTACGTATTCAATATCATAGCACTAAGAGCGTTAACTCTCTTA
>NW_017975958.1:0-1503 GCF_001876935.1 Asparagus officinalis
CTCTCCGTTACCAGATCATTTCCTAAGTGAAGATGAAGATGATGACAAACCTGATCGGCATTTATCTAAATATAGTCTGGAAGCGCGCAAGCTCATGGAAAAGCAGGGGTACGATTTCACACTCGGAGAAGGTTTATACTTCGATCGAGGTCCTCGTACTCCAGCCAAAGCGGTATATGTTCCAAAAGGGAGACCTGAGGATCATTATACATACGGGCGAGGTTTAGGCTATGTTTCCTCATCCGATGATGAATGTGGTTGGCAAATTATTGATCAAATTGCTAACAAAGCTAAGGATGGATACTTGCCAGATTCTTCAGCTGAGGATTCCGACACAAGTTTGGGAGAAATGTTCAAAACCTTAATGTCAAATATGACTACAGCTGATCCATCTACGTTGGAGGATGACGATCAAATGCCAACGTGGGAAGACCCATGGGTTCATCACCTAAACATGCAATACGGTGATAGGTTCGAACAGAGAGAACCACCAACCGAAGATGAAGTAGTCCAAATTAATATGGGCAATGAGGCCAATCCAAAGCCCATATTCATCAGCGGTAGTCTTCCTCCAGATGAGAAAGAGGAATTAATTGCCCTGATCAGAGAATACATTGATGTCTTCGCCTGGAACTACGAAGATATGCCAGGACTCGACCCTAATGTGGCAATGCACCGCCTTGACATCAAGCCGGATGCTAAACCTGTCAAACAACAGCAAAGACGGTTCCGTCCGCAGATTATGGAAGCCATTGAGGCAGAAGTTAAGAAGTTGATCGATTCAGGATTTATCCGAGAAGAACAACATGCAGACTGGTTAGCCAACATCGTTCCCGTCATGAAGAAGAATGAAAAAATCAGGATTTGCATCGACTTCAGGAACCTGAATGAAGCATGTCCGAAAGACGATTTTCCTCTCCCAATCACGGATGTCATTATCGACAATACATGTGGATTCGAGAGGATGTCCTTCATGGACGGCTTTTCGGGGTATAACCAAATCAAGATGCACCCGGATGACGAGAAGCATACAGCGTTTAGAACACCCCTCGGCGTCTTCTGCTATACGGTGATGCCTTTCGGTCTGAAGAATGCCGGTGCCACATACCAGCGAGCGATGACTAAGATTTTCCAAGAACATCTCAGGAAAACAGTCGAATGCTACGTTGATGATTTGGTTGTGAAAAGCCGCAACAAAGAAGATCACATCAAGGATTTGAAGACGATGTTCGATCTCATGAGGAGTCATCAATTGAAGATGAACCCCACTAAATCATTCCTTGGAATGTCCAGCGGAAAATTCCTTGGGTTCGTCGTCACCACTAAGGGTATACATATCGATCCCGATAAGGTGAAGGCGATACACGAATTGCAACCACCGAGGAATCTGAGGGAACTTAGAGGATTGCAATGGCGTTTAGCTTACATCAGGCAATTCATCTCAAATCTCTCTGGGAAGTGTCAACCTTTCTCTAAGCTAAACAAGAAGGGTGTGTCATTTAT
>NW_017975959.1:0-1502 GCF_001876935.1 Asparagus officinalis
TCCAAGATGTTAATGGACAAGTTGTTCTGACAAGTCTGCAAGAGGAATTCCTCCGTGACGGGATCCCTGACTTTTATTGCCTGATTACGGAAGCGTTTGATGAAGGTATCCACCGACTCTCCGCTTTTTTGTTTCTCGTCGAAGAGTGTCCTGATCGACACCTCGGTGTCATCATCAAAGAAGTGGGCGAGAAACATGCTTTCCAAGTCCTCCCAGCTGTTGATGCTTCCGGGCTTGAGACGGCGGTACCAATCGAAGGCAGGCCCGCGAAGGGTGCCAACGAATGACCGAACCATCAAAGGCTCGTTGCCCGAGATCACTCCCAAGTGGGACTTGAAGTAGATCAGATGTTGAGTGGGCGAGCTTTTCCCGTTGAACGGCGTGAAGTTGATTAGGTTGAACTTTGCTGGGTACGGGATTGAATCCCATCCTTTCGGGTAAGGACACGGAATGCCGGTCCTCTTCACCTCTCGAGTAAACATCAGGGCGTCGATTTTTCTTTCGAGATCCCTCATCTTTTTGGCCTGAGCTGTATCCTGTTTTGGATAATTGTCGAGAGGAATCATACGGCCACCCCCAGTGTTGTCATTACTGGTGGGTCCACCCCCAGCGTTGTTATCCGTAGTGGGGCCACCCCCAGTATTCTTGGGCGGTGCGTCGGCCATGACAATTTCGACCACCTCCGGATCGCTGTCAACTGCGGCGTTCTGGGTGCGATGGCTGGACTCAATTAGCTGGTTTGACAAAGCTCGGATTCGTTGATCGTGCATTTGTCTCATCTCTTGCATAGCCATTTCCATTTCAAACTTGAAGATTTCCTTCTGCTTAGCCAGGGCCTCTTCAATGATTTTGGCTATCTGATCTGTGTTGACCATGAGCACCTCTCGAGCTTGCCCTATGCTAGACGTTGTCTCGTCAGAAGCGAGAGCGGAATAGGAATCCGAGAGTTCATCATCGGAATGTACTCCCTCATGGACTCCATTGTCGTTGTTATATCCGACGGCTTCTCGCTGAAGCTGAGCTATTCCCGAATTGACCCTGCTTCCTAAAGAGAAATTAGGGTCGGAACCACCTGAAATGATTGGGGATTTTCCCTTGTTGACCATGTTGATAGTCACTTCTAGGGGTTCATCATCTCGAGCAATCGATCCTCTTTGGTGGGAACGCCTTGATTTGGGCTTTGTCGTTCCATCGGAGATTCTCTCGGATATCGAGACCCTCTGTGGAGCGGTCTTGGGGCAGCTACAGGCTGATAATACTGCCCTGATGAATTTGGTACACGGACAGTGAGAATCCGCTTCCCGGGTGTTTCTCTTTCGAGATTCATCCGCACCCCCAGCCCGATAGTACAACTCATCGACGTTGCGGTCGGAGTAACCTATCGGCTGCTCACATGGGTTCTCAGGTATGACGCGTTCGTCTGTTCGACGCGTCTTTGTAGGCATCAAAAATTGCCTATAGTTCTCCACAACCGGTTCAGTGTTAACGAACGACGATGAACG
>NW_017975960.1:0-1500 GCF_001876935.1 Asparagus officinalis
TAGCGTTCGATTCTCCGTATTATAGTAGAATCTTGGTGCCCTTCGTCGGATTGACTCTCTTTCCTTTATGCCTTCCGGTAGGATTCCATGCAAGACGTAATCGATGATGGGGAAACGCCAATCTCGGGGTTCAAACTCAATTTGGGTTGAGTGTGTTTCCTTAATCTCTTCTTCTTCGCCGTCTTCATTGTAGATCGGCACTAAAAGTTGGTGAGTCCTCACTGTAACAAACTGTTCTGTTTCAGGAGGCTGCGCCAGTGATACGGCTAATGCTGCTAACGCGTCTGCGTAAGTATTCTGTAGTCGTGGAATATGTTCGATAAAGAATCCTTCGAATGATTCCGCCATCTCCACTGCCATCTTATGGTATGGTATTAAATCTTGGCTTCGAACCTCGTACTCTCCCTGAACTTGTTTAACTATCAGTTGAGAATCGCCAAAGGCTTCGAGGTACTCAACCCCCAGTTCTTTGGCGAAACTGAGTCCTATGAGTAATGCATTATATTCGGCTACATTATTTGAGCACGGTTCCGTCAACGAGTAAGCTCGAGGCATCACGTGCTTTCCTGGGGAAACTAAGACAACTCCCACTCCGGAAGAAATCTTAGAACTTCCAGGAGCACTTGCTACATTAGTTGCTCGTGACGCGCCGTCGAAGTATAGACGCCATACTTGCTGGTGCGAAGTTGCGTTTACTTCGTGGGTTTCATCGGGTAGATAGTCATATATCTCGGCAGTGTCCGTAGTTGGATTAGCTGCCAGGAGATCACAGATGGCCTGTCCTTTTACTGACTTTTGTTGTTTAAAATGTAAGTCATATTGGGACAAGAGTAAGGCCCATTTTGCTAACCGCCAGCTCATGAAAGCTGGTTGAGTCATGAATACTCGGACTGGGTTAACTTTAGAGATGACATAAATGGTCTGTCCGACCAGATAATGCCGCATCTTCTGAATAGCGAACACCAAGGCGAGGCATTCTCTCTCAATCATAGGATATCGAGATTCGGCGCCTACCATAGTTCGGCTCAAATAATATACTGCCTGCTCATGACCGTTATCGTCATCTTGTGCAAGTAATGCACTTAATGAGTGGCTCGTCGCCTTGACATAAATCAAGAACGGTTTACCCAATTTCGGTGCGACGAGTACAGGAGGTTTTGAGAGATATTCTTTAATACTTTCGAATGCCTTTTGACAAGCGTCGTCCCATACGAATGACACGCCCTTCTTCGTGAGTTTGGAGAATGGTTGGCATTTTCCTGAGAGGTTCGAGATGAACCGACGGATATAAGCTAGCCGCCCTTGCAATCCTCTGAGCTCCTTGAGGTTTCTCGGAGGTTGCAATTCATTAATTGCCTTTACCTTATCAGGGTCGATATGAATACCTTTGGTAGTGACGACAAATCCCAGGAATTTACCACTGGACATTCTGAGGAAAGACTTGGTAGGATTCATCTTCAATTGATGGGCTCGCATCAGGTCGAACATGGTCTTCAAGTC
>NW_017975961.1:0-1499 GCF_001876935.1 Asparagus officinalis
GGATGTCATGCACATCGAGAAGAACATATGCGAGAATCTCTTGAACACTTTGTTGTAGGACGGGAAAAATTCAAAAGATGACTTAAGGGCATGTCGAGACCTAGCAGAATTGAACATCCGTCCCGAACTGCAAGCTATAGATAAGGGTGACGGAAAGTTTGTACTCCCAGCCTCCCGTGTCACACTGTCGAAGGATGAGATCTATAATATGTGTTTATTTCTAAAGTCCGTGAAGACACCGGATGGTTATGCTTCAAACATTTCAGCAAATGTGCATATTGAGGACAGGAAAATTTTGGGACTCAAGACACATGACCATCATATTCTATTGCATCAACTTCTCCCGGTTGCGTTGCGACATGCTGAGAAGGAACTCGCGATGGTGGTAATAGAATATTGCGGTTTCTTCAAGCAGTTGTGCTCCAAGGTGATTGATGTCAGGGAGTTTGAAGAATTAGAGGGACGTGTAGCCAATACACTGTGTAAAATGGAAATTCTATTTCCACCCTCGTTCTTTACAGTCATGGTGCATCTCACAATACATTTAGCATATGAAGCCCACATCGCAGGACCAGTTCAATATCGCTGGATGTACCCTGTGGAGAGGTATTTATTATTATAATGCTCAATTAATATTTGTTAAATTACGTATATCAGTTTTATTTTGTCACAAATCATGAAACTCTATGCTTGTAGGTATTTGGGTTTCATGAAACATTTGATGCATAATCGTGCACATCCTGAAGGATCGATAGCAGAGAACAATATAAGTAATGAGAGTTTGAATTTCATCTCTCGTTACTTGCGGGGTGTGGAGACAAGGCTCAACCGTCCCCAACGAATAATTGAAGGAACATTCTATAATGATCGTGGGGAGGACACTAGATTCCCCAGAATGGAGCTAGATCAAGCCCACACATATATCTTGAGTAATGATACTACATTTAACATATACGCGACGTAAGTATTTAACTGTTTGAATCAGATCATATCACATCACAATAACTATCTCTATTTAACTGTTGTAAATGATTTTATTCTAGGCTTCACATCCGATATGTCCAGACTATTCTTAAATGCAGAACAAAAAACAAAAGAGTTATGGACACACACTCTAGACAATTCCCTGCATGGCTGAAGGGTGAAGTAAGATTTATTTATATTTCTGATTCGTATATCAAATATGTGCCTGCCAACAGATACTTAAACTATTTGTTTCTTTTCTTAAAGGTTGACCGATGTATTACGAATGGGGTTAACCTGCCTGAAAAAATATGTTTATATGCCAGAGGTCCTTCTAACGTGGTTAAGCGTTATGGAGGCTACTGTATCAACGACTTTAGGTTTAACACCATCGGTTTCGAAGAGAGACGACAAACGCAAAATAGCGATGTGTTCTGCTCATTCTCGCAACTGTCATACGCTAGTTTAAAAGATCTAAATCCGATACAAGGTGAAATCTATTGCTACGGTCAGGTAGAAGACATTGTGGAGATTTT
>NW_017975962.1:0-1499 GCF_001876935.1 Asparagus officinalis
CAAGTTCAAGAATCCTCCGAAGGATCGTATTGGTGCTCTACCCGAGGATCGAGGAAAAGCGCTTGATAATGAGAGCTCGAGATCATCAAACGAGCCACAAGCCAATACCCGGACTGGGGGTCGTACGCGACCTCCTAACAAACGGATTCCTACAACGGCCAGCTCGGCGGTGTGTGCAAAAGACCAAGAGCCCGTTAAGGTTTCACCCTCACAAAGGAGTGATTCCAAACGTGCGACTCTTGTAAAGGCCAACAAGGCAGTGTTTACTCAGAAGAAGACGCGTCGGACAGACGAACGCGTTATACCTGAGAACCCATGTGAGCAGCCGATAGGTTACTCCGACGGCAACGTCGATGAGTTGTACTATCGGGCTGGGGGTGCGGATGAATCTCGAAAGAGACACACCCGGGAAGCGGATTCTCACTGCCCGTGTACCAAATTCATCAGGGCAGTATTATCAACCTGTAGCTGCCCCAAGACCGCTCCACAGAGGGTCTCGATATTCGAGGGAATTTCCGATGGAATGATGAAGCCCAAATCAAGGCATTCCCACCAAAGAGGATCGATTGCTCGAGATGATGAACCCCTAGAAGTTACCATCAACATGGTCAACAAGGGAAAATCCCCAATCATTTCAGGTGGTTCCGACCCTAATTTCTCTCCAGGAAACAGGGTCGATTCGGGAATAGCTCAGCTTCGGCTAGAAGCCGTCGGATATAACAATGACCATGGGGTCCATGAAGGAGTCCATTCTGATGATGAGTTCTCAGATTCTCATTCCGCGCTCGCCTCCGACGACACAATGTCTAGCATAGGGCAAGCTCGAGAGGTGTGCATGGCCAACACCGAACAGATAGCCAAAATCGTTGAAGAGGCCCTGGCTAAGCAGAAGGAAATCTTCAAATTCGAAATGGAAATGGCTATGCAAGAGATGAGACAAATGCACGACCAACAAATCCGAGCTTTGTCGAACCAGCTAGTTGAGTCCGACCGTCGTACCCAGAACGCTGCAGTCAACAGCGATCCAGAGGTGGTCGAAATCGTCATGGCCGACGCACCGCCCAAAAATACTGGGGGTAGCTCCACTAAAAATAACAACGCTGGGGGTAGACCCACCAGTGATGATAACGCTGGGGGTGGACCCACCAGTGATAACAACGCTGGGGGTGGTCGTATCATTCCTCTTGACAATTGTCCAAAACAAGATACAGATCAGGCCGAAAAGATGAAGGATCTCGAAAGAAAAATCGACGCCCTGATGTCTACTCGAGTGGTGAAGAAGACCGGTATTCCGTGTCCTTACCCGAAAGAGTGGGATTCGATCCCGTATCCGGCGAAGTTCAACCTGATCAACTTCACGCCGTTCGGTGGGAAGGGCTCGCCCACTCAGCACCTGATTTACTTCAAGTCCCACTTGGGGGTGATTTCAAGCAACGAACCTTTGATGGTTCGGTCATTCGTTGGCACCCTTCGCGGGCCTGCCTTCGATTGGTACCGCC
>NW_017975963.1:0-1498 GCF_001876935.1 Asparagus officinalis
GAGAAGGAAGACCTTATATCTCTCATCCGAGAATACATAGACGTCTTCGCTTGGAATTATGAAGATATGTCCGGCCTTGACCCGAAAGTTGTCATGCACCGTCTCAACATTGATCCGGATGCAAAACCCGTTAAACAACAACAACGTAGGTTTCGTCCAGAGATCATGGAATCAATCGAGTCAGAAGTTAAAAAGCTTATAGACTCAGGTTTTGTGAGGGAAGAACAACACCCAGATTGGGTAGCCAACATTGTTCCAGTTCCCAAGAAGAATGGTAAAGTCCGGATATGCATCGATTTCCGCGATCTTAATGCCGCCTGTCCAAAGGACGAATTCCCACTTCCTATCACGGATGTTATGATCGACAACACCTGCGGGTATGAACGGATGTCTTTCATGGACGGATTCTCTGGGTACAATCAGATCAAGATGCACCCGGACGACGAGAAGCACACCGCTTTTAGAACACCACTGGGGGTGTATTGCTACACAGTGATGCCCTTCGGCCTGAAGAATGCAGGTGCAACTTATCAGCATGCAATGGACACAATCTTTCACGAACACCTCCGAAAGAAGATCGAGTGCTACGTTGATGACATAGCGGTAAAGAGCCAATGCAGAGACGATCATCTTGCAGATCTGAAGACAATGTTCGAAATCATGCGAGCACATCAACTGAAGATGAATCCGACAAAATCATTTCTCGAAGTTTCAAGTGGAAAATTCCTGGGATTTATTGTTACATCCAAAGGAATCTCTCTTGACCCGGAAAAAGTGCGTGCCATCCAAGACATGCCACCTCCGAAGAATCTCAAAGAGCTCAGAGGTTTGCAGGGCAGACTGGCCTACATTCGAAGATTCATCTCAAATCTTTCAGGGCGTTGCCAACCTTTCTCTAAACTCATGAAGAAAGGAGTATCCTTTGTTTGGGATGGAGAGTGCCAAAGAGCATTCGATGAGATTAAGAAATATCTTACTCAACCGCCAGTTCTCGTGGCCCCGATATCAGGAAAACCATTCCTGTTATATGTGAGAGCCATGGATCATTCCCTTGGAGCTTTGTTGGCCCAGAACAACGATCAGGGTCAAGAACAAGCCATCTATTACCTGAGCCGGACTATGATGGGAGCCAAACATCGGTATAATCCGATCGAAAAAGAATGTCTCGCTTTGGTATTCGCAATTCAAAAGATGCGACATTACCTAGTTGGACAGACAATTCACGTCATCTCCAAAGTAAATCCTTTGAGAGTGCTGATGACGAAACCATCATCTCTGAATTGCCGGCTTGCAAAATGGGCCATTCTTTTGTCACAGTACGACATGCAATTCATGCCCCAAAAAGCGGTCAAAGGTCAAGCACTGGCAGACTTCTTAGCCGATCATCCAGTATCGAGAACATCTAAGTTGTATGAGGAATTACCTGACAAAGTCGCCGAAACTTGTGTTACTCAAGAAGCTACGCAAGTGTGGAAATTATTCTTCGACGGTGCATCCA
>NW_017975964.1:0-1496 GCF_001876935.1 Asparagus officinalis
GGATTGCTGTTGTGATGCTTGATTAGCACCACCAGCAGCTGCAGGTGCCTTGCCCTTACCACGAGAGGCAAAATTTGAGTCCAGCGGATTAACCGTCGGTAGGTTCCTCTCGGCCTTCTTCCTCTTAAGGAATCGCTCAGCCTGCTCCCCTCGGACCTTCAGATCCTGCCACGTTTTGGATGGTGCTGTGCCCATTGCTTCCAACACGTCCAGCGAAAGGTTGTTGTGGCAGGTCTGGAGGATGAATTCATTGGTGATCGGGTCCTGGCAATTCATCGCCTTGTTCCGGAACCTTTTGACGAATGTGTTGACTAACTCCCCGTCTTTTTGTTTCTCGTCGAGCAACGATCCGATAGAGATCTCGGTGTCGTCGTCGAAGAAATTTGCAAGGAATTTCGTCTCCATGTCGTCCCAGCTGTTTATGCTTCCTGGCTTGATGCGGCGGTACCAATCGAAGGCGGCTCCGCGAAGAGTGCCGACGAATGACCGCACCATCAGAGGCTCGTTACCAGAGATCACCCCCAAGTGCGATTTGAAGTAAATCAAATGCTGGGTAGGTGAACCCATCCCATTAAACGGCGTGAAGTTAATTAGATTAAACTTCGCCGGATATGGGATCGATTCCCATTCTCTTGGGTATGGGCAAGGAATGCCTGTTTTCTTCGTCTCTTGAGCGGAGATCAATGTGTTGATTTTGCTCTCGAGATCTTTGATCTTCAAGTCTTCACTTGTATCTTCGTTGGCATCCTCGTTACCACCCCCTGCATTGACAGGAGGGTTGTGAGCTTTATCCCTATCCATGTTCTCCTTTTCCTGAACAACCTGGTTACGGCGGTTCGATTCACCTTGTTGGTTCCTGAATGCCTGGATTTGTTGCTCATGCATCTCTCTCATCTGCTGCATGGCCATCTCCATCTCGAATTTGAAACTTTCTTTCTGCTTAGCCAAAGCGTCTTCAAGCATCTTGGCCATTTCTTCCGCGCTTATCATAAATGACTCGCGGGGTTGTCCTTCGCTGGACACTGTATTGTCCGATGCGACAGCAGAGCAGGAATCCGATTCTTCATCTTCCGAAGGCAATCTTGTCCGAACTCTACCATAAGTTCCTCGTGTGATGGCTCCGGACTGCAGACGGGTTACACGCAGGGATGCTTCCAGAAACGACTTGAGATTAACCTGTGTCGATGTCTCTTTGCTGGTCATGTTGGCGGTGACCCTCGGAAATTCTCCGTCTTTAACCACCGTTCTTCTTTGCCGGAAGCGCCTATGCCTTGGTTTTGGCGTTTCGGTGCTGAGCCTTTCGAACACTGAAATTCTCTCGGGGACTACCTTGATGCAGTTGCATTGAGACAGTACCGCCCGAATGAGTTTGGAACAGGGACATTGAATTTCCTGTTCTCGGGGACTCCTCTTTCTGGTTCTGTTATTACCCCCAGCACGATAGTACAACTCGTCATTTTGACAGTCGGAGTAACCTATCGTGTGCGGGCACGACT
>NW_017975965.1:0-1494 GCF_001876935.1 Asparagus officinalis
TCAACAGCTGCTGCAGGTGTTTTCCCTTTACTACGGGAGGCGAAGTTTGAGTTCGGAAGATTCGCCGTCAGTTGGCTCCTCTCGGCTTTCTTCCTTCGGAGGAAGCGTTCGGCCCTCTCTCCGCGCGTCTTCAACTCTTTCCAAGTGTTGGACAGTGCGACTCCCATAACTTCTAATATCTCAATAGATAGGTTGTTATGACATGTCTGGAGGATGAAGTCCTCCGTGATCGGATCTCGGCAGTTCATTGCTTTATTCCGAAAGCGCTTGACGAAGTCGTCGACTGTCTCGTCATCTTCTTGTTTCTCATCGAAAAGTGTCCTGATGGATACCTCGTCGTCGTCATCAAAGAAGTTACCAAGGAATGAGTTCTCCATATCGTCCCAGTTGTTAATACTTCCGGGCTTGAGACGGCGGTACCAATCGAAGGCCGGCCCACGAAGGGCACCAACGAATGGCCGAACCATCAAGGCTTCATTGCTAGAGATTATGCCCAAGTGGGACTTGAAGTAGATCAGATGTTGAGTGGGTGAACCCTTCCCGTCAAACGGTGTGAAGTTAATCAGGTTGAACTTCGCCGGATACGGGATCGAATCCCATTCTCTTGGATAGGGACATGGAATGCCGGTCCTTTTCACCTCTCGAGTAGACATTAGAGCGTTGATTTTGCTCTCGAGATCTTTCATTTTCTCATCCTCACTCGTGTCGGGCCTCGGACGATTTGAAAGAGGAATAACACGGCCACCCCCGGCATTGTCATCTTCAGTGGAACCACCCCCAGCGTTGTTATCTTTAGTTGAGTCACCCCCAGTGTTTTGGTCAACGGGAGGGTTATCAGGATTGAGACGTTCATCTACATTTGAATCGCTATTTGCTTGGTTAGCAGTGTTGCGACGGCTGGATTCACCAATTTGATTCGACAAAGCTCGGATTTGTTGGTCATGTTCTTCCCTCATCCGCCGCATAGCCGTTTCCATTTCGAACTTGAATGCCTCTTTCTGCTTGGTTAGAGCATCCTCGAGAATTTTGGCGATCTGCTCGGTGTTGATCATGAACACTTCGCGAGATTGTCCCGGACTGGATACCGTATTATCAGAAGCGATTGCCGAGTTAGCATCTGATGCTTCATCATCCGATGATAAACCTCTCTGCATTCTCTGGTAGTCCCTACGTCTAATGGTCCCTACGCGTAGCCGAGTCAGACGATGCGATACGAGAGGGTCAGAACTAGAAGGTCGAATCGACTTTCCCTTATCAGCCATGTTAATTGTGACTTTTGGAAGTTCGTTATCATGAACAGTCGATCGCTTCTTACGGAGACGCTTTGGTTTGGACTTAGTCATTCCGTTGGAGATCCTCTTGGATACGGAGACCCTTTGCGGAGAGGTCTTGGGGCAACTGCACGATGATAATACTGCCCTAATTAGTCCGATGCACGGGCAGTGAGATTTGGTTTCTCGGGCATATCTCTTCCGAGACTCGTTCATACCCCCC
>NW_017975966.1:0-5242 GCF_001876935.1 Asparagus officinalis
CAGAGCGCATCTGCAGAATACTAAAGCTGCTCCGAGGAATCACTCTCCTCCGACAGGGACATTCCTTCTTGCATTCTCCTTCAGATAAGTTCTCGCGCTCCTGACTACCGCTCCCTAATTAGGAGTCGAGACATCCTTTGAGCGAATTCTTGGCATCTGACTTTTCCTTTCGGGGAATAAGCTCGGGATTTGAGTCACTCTCGCATGCCTGTTTCAGCTCTTCTTCCATCAGCCTACCGCTTCGACCTGCGTGACTCTCAGGATTCTATTTTGGCGCAGCCTGATTTTTCATTTTGCGGAAATCGCATCCACGCTTAGGCTTTGCATAATACGCAGCCAGACTTTTCGTGCACTGATTTCTCGTTTGAAACAGTCCATTTCTGATAATGCTGTTTTGACCGAGTCGGCCAGGAAACAATGAGAGTTTATTCTCGAATACTCTCTTCTCCGAAAATTCATTCCACCATAATTTGATAATACGATTCATCTGGTTGATCTGCCAAAAAATCGCATCGTCTGTTCGGTAATCCAGATCTCCAGCGACATGACCGATATCATCCTTGGTGAATGCGTCTTCTTCTGGGAGTAATATAAACCTTTTTGCATTCTCCAGGAACAATTTATTTTTGTCTTATAAGCGATCCAAGGTTATGCTCGGGAGTCGCACGTTAGACCCCCCCCTTGTGGTACTCGGACGTCTTAAGCGATCCGAATGCCTGATTTTGCATAAGTCACCGACTTCTGGAATCCAAACTTGCACGAGTTTTTGTGAACTTCTTTTGGTCACCATTTCCTTTCTCTTTTCTCGTCCCTTTGTTGCTGAGCAGAGCCATGCGGTCATTAGCACAGCTTTTGCAACGACGCTTTTTGTATACCTTCTTCTGAGGGTCGAACGAGTTCTTTCTTTTGAACAATAGTCCATTCATCCGTCGTTGTTCTTTAGCAGAGCACTACCGAGTGAATTGGTTGTATGAGCTACACGAACCACTCGACGTCTCCTCGACCTCTAGGCCTCGCGCTGGTCAACGAAACCCGTCGTTCTGTCATTCAAGCGCTTAGCCATTTGGCGAGCACCGGCGTTGACCGTTGTCTCTGACGAGCTCCTTTCCTCGTTAATCGGCGGGCTTATGATTCGAATACTCTTTAACTAGATACAGAGCATTGTGAGCACAACGCTTCTGCCGAGTGACCTTCTCACGCGAAACAACTCAAGCGAGATCTTCCATTTTCTGTGCTCTCTTCTTGGCACTCGCAAACTCTCCCTTCTCAATTGTGAGATCCTCCATTGCGCTCATCTGCGAGATACCATCCAACGATTGAAGCAGGATGATCCGAGCAGACTATTCTCCAAACTTGCATCTGGTCGAATTCGTATTCGACATCGGATTCAACTGAATCTTGATCGTGGCTGCGACACGACGGTCTCGGCACCGATACCGTCTGCTTCCACTGTCGGTGCCACAGCACCAGCTTGTTTGGGTCAAAAGTTGGTTTTGTCATTGGATCATTATATCCCTTCGTCGTTCCATAAATTCCAAAGAAAAATCCTTTTATAAAGACTTTTTTACACAACAAAATAAAAATTACCAACTCTTGAGAAAACAAACGCAGATCGTTGTTTAGGATCGCTGCTTGCGTGGGTCCTTTGCTGTGCCCGGAGCGCTTGACTTCGTGGCCCCGAAAGCACAAGATTTGCATTGACCGTGAGGGGCTTTAATGATTCTTACTTCCCGCTTTATCGAAGTCCACAAATTTCGAAAGCCGATATCTATCGACTTGTAAAGATGTTCACTCTTCCAAGATCACGTTGAGCTCAGATCTCTAGCACTCGCTAAGAAGCCTTCTTGCAGGACTGTTTTGTGAAGGAAACTCTCTCTCCTTGCTCTAATATCACCAAAACATCAAGGCTCTCTGCTCATAATGCTCTCTGGACAAAACTGCTCAGCCCTGTCACTCCAGATGGCCATAGGGGGTACCCTTAATCAGCCTCCCCTTAGACGATAACATGAAGAAATACGCGTCATAACTGTCCCATTTAGCGCGCGCAGCTTGATGATGTCCGCGGCTAAAGGGCGCGACAGTTGCACTGTCGCGGCCAAAGAGCGGCGGCAGTCGACCACTGCGCGCGCTAAAGGGCGCGGCACGCTCGACACTGCCGCGGCTAAGGCGGCAGTTAACACCCACGTTCATCACGTGTTTGAAACAGTTCTCCCACGACCTTTTAACCCACCTTTTTCGTGGTTTAACTGCTTTTCCGCGTCAGCACACGTTTTATCTCTGATATGCCGCCACGCTGGACTTCACACATCACATCTCGAATACACTGTATAACTGCCACACACATCTTCTCTGTAATCAGCCCCCCGCGGCACTCACCTGTTGCAGTTAAGCCGCGGCAACATAGCTGCCCGCCTTAGCGCGACACCATCCGGTCCTGCCGCGCCTGAGCGCGGCACCATGGTCTGCCGCGCCTGAGCCGCGGCACATGTCCTGCGCGCTGTCCATGTAGTTGTTGATGATCGTGCTATAATGTTCCTTCATGTTCATCCTGAGTGGTGCTTTGAACGTCTGTACAGCATTCTTTTGAAGCCTACAGACGACACGTAAAGCTGTCTCGCACGCGAGACGGTCTATACCCTATGTGTTCATTTTTTGACATTTTGGATGACTTCCTTTTGAGCTGTGTTTGGATATCTCTCAGCATTTTTTGACGCCTACAAAGATCTGTGATATCATCATTGATAGTGGGAGCAGTAAGAATATTGTCTCTCGGTGCATGGTGGAGAAATTAGGTTTGAAGACAAAGAAGCACCCCACTCCCTATAAGCTCGGTTAGATTTGTAAGGGTAATGACGTGCAGGTTGATGAGGTGTGTTGGGTATCTTTTTCCATTGGCCAAACTTATGTTGATGAGGCATTATGCGATGTAGTTGAGATGGATGCTTGTTATATGCTGCTAGGCAGGCCATGGCAGTTTGATATTGATGCCATACATAGAGGGAAGGATAACATTTATATCTTTAAGAAGGATGGTCGATGAATTGTGCTCAAGCCTCTAACCGAGAAGGGGCCTGTCAAAACCAATGTTGCTGAAAAGAATACTTTTTTGGTCGTTGATAATGAAGACTTTATGAAAGATGTGAAGCAGTCTGATGAGGTTTATGCTCTTGTTGTCTCAGGAAAAGAGGATTCTACTATTGTCAAAATTCCACCTGAAGTACAGACCCTCTTGCAGCAATTCGATGCAGTGATGCCTGACGATCTTCCGTCTGAATTACCACTGCTTCGAGATGTTTAGCATCAGATCGCCCTCATCCGGGGATCTCAGCTACCAAATTTTCCACACTATCGAATGAGCCCGAAGGAAGGAGGAATTTTGTAGAAGCATGTTTGCGGTGAAAGTTAATATCTTTATTGCTGAATCCATTACACGTTTATCGATTACAGATTCAAAGTAAAATTAGTCTTTTTATAATACTTTCTTACACAATGAAAATAAGAAAAATATAACTCTCTTCAAACAAACGCAACGGGTATTTATCGCCTACTGTTTACGTGGGATCTTAGCCTGTAACGAAGACGTTAGTATCCGTGGACCACCAAACGATCAGATCAGATCCGGAGCTTCATTGATTCACGAAGGAATCAAGAAACCGAAGTAATTATCTCGACAACAGTGAGATAATCACTCTTCTCGAGATCACCACAACGGGGCAATCTCAAGGGAAGGAACCGAGCTGTAGATCTGTCAAACTCTCCTTCTTTACGCCTGAAGAACTTGATCCGATCTCCTCCTCTCTTTTGAAATTCATGCTCCTTCAGTCTTCCGTTCGCCAGGGCTTCGCCAACGCTCCTGAATTTCAGATCTGAAAAAATGAAGGCCCTGAAGCTAAATTTATAGGCTTAGGGACCCCTGTTTTTGGATAAAAACTGTCGATTCCCTCTTATCCTCAGTTATAACCACTTAACCACATTCATGGATGATATTTTATCAGTTGGTGCAAATCCAGGGGGTTAACGGTCTAAAAACCGCCAAAAACGATCAAAATCAGCTTTTTCGGGTTACAGACACCCGCAGGTGTCTGGACGTGGCCGAGACACTTGTGAGTGTCTCGGCCAAGCCGAGACACTCATGGGTGTCTCGAATGTGGCCGAGACGACCATTGTTGTTAGACCCTAGAGGGGGGTGATTAGGTCTAGCTTATACTAATGCGATTAAATGCCAATTAAAAACTAACTTAACAAGTTATCCTAGCAAGTAATCGAAATATCACAAGATATAGAGCTATAGATAAGTCAAGAAACAAAGAGATATATCCTATACTGATAAAATATATAAGCAAGGATAATATAAACAAACACAAGGTAAATAATCTAAAACAAGAAGTGGATATAAGATAAAAGAGCTAATACAATGGCGATATAAAGAATAACATAAATAGAATGAACGCCAAAGCACACTTAAACAAGCATATGAACACGGAGTTCGGACCCTTCCGTCTACGTCTCCGCTCCCACACTCCGCGGGAAATCACTATCACCGACACGGGTTTTCTACGCTTCACCCGAATAAGCGTTTACAACCACACACATGTCGCGTTTTCACGCTCACCGAACAACGTCACTCTCACAAATCGTTTCTAGTTCACCGAAAACTTTCACCCCACAGCTCGGTTATCTAGCTCACCGAGAAACCTCACAACACACTCGTTTCTAGCTCACCGAAAACCTAACAATCTCACAATGTAACAAATATCATTTTATTGCTCTAATATGGATGAGAACACAAATTAAAGCACAACTCAAAGTTACAATCTCTCCACCACCAAACTATAAACTATGTATGAAATACTAAAGCTCAATGTGGGTGTGTGTAACAATGATAAAATCAAATCAAACTAACTCAAATAGTAAACTAGCTAAGAACAATGATAACAAACAAGTATATTAAAGTAAAGCTAAGATTTGAGTTATAGAAAACTTATCAATTGATACAAGAGTGGAGGAATGAGTATGTGAAGCCAAACTTCAATAATATCTCCTCAGCTCTCTTGTGGAATATTGATTCACACAATCGAAACACTCAAATGCTTAAAAGCTTATAAACACACTATTAAACACAAACTAAACTCCTGATTAAATCTTTCTTAACTTTTTTAAAACTTCTTGTGTTTCTGTTAGATGGAAGAGGTAAATGCAATGGGGTTTTATAACAACCCAAGACATCAGCCAAAACCCAATG
>NW_017975967.1:0-1493 GCF_001876935.1 Asparagus officinalis
TAATAAAACTGTCCCCGTGAAGCCGATTGCAGAGTTAGAGGCTGAGGAGGCTTCTCAGGCTGATTCTCGGAAATTCTCCGTCTTCAACCGTCGTTCTTCTTTACCGGAAACACCTATGCCTTGGTTTTGGCGCTTCGGTACTAAGCCTTTCGAAGACCGAAACTCTTTCGGGGACTGTATTGGTGCAGTTGCACTCCGACAATACTGCCCGAATGAGTTTGGAACAGGGGCATTGAGTCTCCAGTCTTTGAGGGCTCCTCTTCCTGGTTTTCCTCGTGCTCCCATCACAATAGTACAACTCGTCGGCTTGACGGTCGGAGTAACCTATCGTGTGTCGTAATCATCATCAGACGATAACGTTTCCTTCTGAGAGTGAATTACCTTCTTCGGACTTTCGAGAGTCACGCGCCTCGAAACGCGCCTTTGTGGGCGTGAATTCTCAACGGGCTCCTGAACTTCGATGCGCAAAGTAGTGTGCTTGGGTGCCACAATTTCTTTGTCATGTTGAGGGTGACAGCGACCCCCAGCGTGTTGAGTCGTTCGGGGCTTCTTCATCGGGCCCAAACGCTCTTGAACTGGAGCCTTGCCTCGCTCATCGGGAAGTGGACCGAGGCGCTCCAAAATTGATTTCTTCCTTTGGGACGATTCTGCATGATCCCCCGGAGAAGCTATTGGAATTACCGGCGACTTGGGTTGATTCGCCGGTGGTTGAACTTTTGTTGGAGGCTGCTTCGGCCTCCATACTTGGCGGGTTGGTAATGGCTTTTTGGCCACTCTTTCTTTCTCTAATTTCTTGGCCTCCTGCACAAGATTTTTTGCCTGTGCGAGTAACGCGCGGCGTTTGTGAATCCGCTCTTCAAGTGTCGAACGGTTCCGTTTGACCCGGATCCATTCGTTCGTTGGCGGCTTGGAGGAGCTGCCATTCTTCAGTTGTTGAGGCTGTTTGCCTCCTCTGTTCTTCAGATCCACGTTGTAGCGGATCCCGTCAACAGACTCCATGGCCTTTGCGAATTGTTTCGCAAGGCGTTGACGTTGCCTTTGGCGGGCTCTCTTCGAGAAAGTCACCACACCCCCTGCGGCAGAAGGGTTGGCCAGAGCAGATCCGACCTGGTTGGGGATTGGAGGAATCTCACCCGATGCGACTTTGGCATCAAACGGGGCGAGATCTTCGTTGGTGTTTTCCACGTCTTCATACCAACGAGTTTTTCTCCTGGAATCGCCAGATTGTTCGCAGGGAAAATTGCTTTCATTGAATTCATTGTTATCTCAAGTAATTGCTTTTTGGTTACAAAAGATCCGGTCTTTTTTAGATCCGGTTACAACGAAATCAAAGAAAAAGAAAAAGATTACAACTTTCCTTTCGAACGAATCATGAGCTCCTGTTTTGCGGTCGCTCGCTTGTGTGGGTTCTTTACCAACGCCGCGGTTAATCCGTGGACCACCGCGCGATCTAGATCCGGTCGGATCTACACGATTTGACGGGTATTATTTCG
>NW_017975968.1:0-1491 GCF_001876935.1 Asparagus officinalis
GCTCCCCTACTACAGTTGTTTGAGAATGGCAAGTGGGAGGGGCGAGGATTCCCTGACGTCAGACAGCAGGTACAGGCCCACAAGTGTTGGGCGTTTTCCACTTGCTTTCCATAGTTCTCCGGCCGATACGGCGAGTGTCTGATTGATGAGGAAAAGCCGAGGGGGTATTGAACTCATTTAGACGTCGGCTGCTTTAACTGGCTGGTGAACATCAGGCCGAGTTATCTGACTTTCCGGGTGAGGAATCAGTGTTTCATAGAGCCATACCTACCCTGCCGATTCGCTCGCCAGTTTGGCTATGATCAGCTTTATGTCGGGAATCCACGTCAGCAGCTTCGGACCCACGGCGGTTTGGTGGACGGTCTTCGTGCATGGTTGTGGACCGTGACGGGCTGTACTGGTACTATGTTCAGTCTCCCGAGTACTGAGCAGCAGTTGAACCTCACTTTCTTAAGCTGCAAGTGGTTGCTAGCAGCTAATAAAACTGTCCCTGTAAAGCCGATTGCAGAGCTGGAGGCTGAGGAGGCTTCTCAGGCTGATTCTCGTATGATTTGGGAAAATGCTCGATCACAAAGGGCACGGCACAAGACTCGTCGTATTGACGAAGAGGGAAAGAAGATCTTTCATTCTACTGATGAGGCTTCAGGCGGAGATTTTGAAGATCACGAGGACTGTTCTGAACGAGGTCAGTTTCTTACTCTTTCCTTTTATCTTCCAGAATTATTAAACCTGACAATGGTTTGATGTTTTAAGGAGCATGGCTGACCAAGATGAAGAATTCCGTCCTTCTTCCCAGACGAGACCTTCGATTGTTGCTCCTGCCGCTAGGCGGAAGAGATTAGCCCGCAAGCCGCGTGCAGTTTCGCGATCATCTGATATGGATTTGGCCAGCGACGATCCTACCAGTGATGGAGGTAACATCTACCCTATAGACCAACCTCTTGATCATTCAGAACTTTGACTCATGCTTTTCCATCTCTATACAGAAGAGCGTGGGGAGAGCGAGATGAGTCCTGATCCTGTTTTTCATGATTCTACATCTTCTGGTGAGCCCGACTCACCGTACCAAGTAGAAAGGCCTGCAGAAGCTGCCGACATTAGGGAGACCATCAATGTAGGACCTGGTTCGATGAATCCAGGTACATCTACCATTAACAATACACAAAGGAGTTGAATGATTTGGAATTTGTGCATTCCCTGATTGTCTCTATACTTCTTGCTCTTTTAGATAATTCGCAGGAGGCAAACGTGGATCTTGGGAATAGAGAGGCTGACGCACCCATAAGAGGTAACTCATTTCTATTGGTCGTAGTCTCTTTATTCTCCTTTCGTACTTATATTCTCTTGTGTCAGATTTCTCGACTGATGATTTTGACGAGGAAGGCTTGCTTGTGGACACTCCTATGCTCCATTTCATGTATAGCTCTCCTCAGATTGATGACCAGTTGCCTGGAGATGTATTTCCTGAGTCTACGCTCCCTAAGAATCCCG
>NW_017975969.1:0-1491 GCF_001876935.1 Asparagus officinalis
AAGGCAAATATCAAACAGAAAATTGTAGATAGGAGGAAGTTGAAGCCACGGGTAACTGAGGAGGAACAGTATGGCAAATCAAGCAGAGCACATAAGGAAGGCGCCACCATATAAGAAGATGTACATAAGAATGTTGAAGAGGTTGCTGAGGAGCCTGTTGATGATTTTGTTGTACATGGGTGCGATGTTGATTTGGGGGTCACCACAATGGAAGACAAAGTTGTGGATGAAGCCCCCGAGAATAAAGATGAGGAGAGTGTAGATAGAGAAATGTAGATATGGAAGTGGAGAATGCAGATAGGGTAAAGGAGCATGTTGATAACGAAGATGGGATTGTACATAAAAAGGAGGAGATTGTAGCCCCTGAAGACGAGCATGTTGGTAGAGAAGGGGAGAATGTAGAGAGTAGGGCTGAGGAGATTGTACATAAAGAGGAGGAGCATGTTGATATGGGAGAGGAGCATGTTGGTGGAGAAGGGGGGGATGTAGATAGCAATGCTGAGGAGGATGTAGATAATGTGGAGGAAAATGTAGATAGGGAAGTGGAGAATGCAGATAGGGTAAAGGAGCATGTTGATAACGAAGAGGGGATTGTACATAAAAAGGAGGAGATTGTAGCCCCTGAAGACGAGCATGTTGGTCGAGAAGGGGAGAATGTAGAGAGTAGGGCTAAGGAGATTGTACATAAAGGGGAGGAGCCTATTGATATAGGAGAGGAGCGTGTTGATGGAGAAGGGGGGGATGTAGATAGCAATGCTGAGGAGGATGTAGATACTTCACACCAGGTGGACAATATTATAGAAGATCTGTCAAGGAGTGTGCAATCGGAGACAGATGAAGCAGCTCCACTGTAAAACCCCGAAATTTCATAATGAGTTCTATGTGAATAAATAGTAATAAACATATCTGTTGTGATGGATAACCATATATACATAAGATATATATGTTTATCAGTGTTTGAGAACCCACCAGGTGTTTGTAAGTGAGAGAAATCGAGTGGTTTAGTGGCCAGCAGGAAAAATACTTGAATCAGGCATTTTAGTGCTGATCGGTCGACCGACGCGGTCGACCGGTACGGTCGACCGATCAGCGGTCATATTGTTTTTCCAGGTTTTCTTTTCGGGTTTTAGTTTTGGGCTATTGGGTTTCGGGTCGGGTTGGGGAATTGGTATTTAAACCAACTCAACCTAGGAGAGTTTCTCCTCTCCTCAGACGTAAAAACCCTAACCCCTTTTTCTCTCCCCTCTCAAAACCCTAGCCGTCACTGGTGATCTTTGAGGAGTTTGGAGGAGTTCCAGGGGATTTCAGCAGATTGGATCTCAGGAGAATCATCTCCAGAGCGTTCGTCATCACCCAAGGCGAGTATCATCTCGCCCAATCCCTCACCCCTGTTTTCTATGTTTTTTTTTTTGCCTTTTTTTTTGGATTTTTTTTATGAGTTTTGAGAAGCCAAAATGGTATTTTTGTATAACAATGTTCTCTATGATAGGG
>NW_017975970.1:0-1491 GCF_001876935.1 Asparagus officinalis
GCCCTACACAAAAAGGAGAAATCCGTCAAAAGCCTTGATGAAGAAATAAATAACATTTCTCAGTAGCTCGATTTATACCTTCTTCCCCTTGAGTCACTGGGGGTAGTGGCGGCTGTGGGTGTACCAACTGGTGTAGTTGGTCTCACAGCCGGCTCAACAGGATCAGTTTCGACAAAAGCTCCTGTCAAATATAAAATAGAATTCTCAGATGCATCACATTATAGTTGTATTAGTCAAAAATTGACTAGTCCTATAATTAACTTGAGAAGAGCTACGTACCTTCAGAAAAACCATCCTCGGGAGTCTTAGGGAGCGTAGACTCAGGAAATACATCTCCAGGCAACTGATCATCAATCTGAGGAGAGTCATATAGGAAGTGGAGCATAGGAGTGTCCACAAGCAAACCCTCCCCGTCGAAATCTTTAGTCGGGAAATCCGACACAAGGGAATATAAGTACGAAAGGAGAATAAAGAGACTACGACCAATAGAAATGAGTTACCTCTTATGGGTGCGTCAGCCTCTCTATTCCCAAGATCCACGTTTGCCTCCTGCAAATTATCTAAAAGAGCAAGAAGCATAGAGACAATTAAGGAATGCACAAATTCCAAACCATTCAACTTCTTTGTGTGCCATCTAAAAGATATGTTGTTAATAGTAGATGTACCTGGATTCATCGAACCAGGTCCTACATTGATGGTCTCCCTAATGTCGGCAGCTTCTGCAGACCTTTCTACTTGGTGCGGTGAGTCGGGCTCACCAGAAGATGTAGAATCGTGAAAAACAGGATCAGGACTCATCTCGCTCTCCCCACGCTCTCCTATATAGAGATGGAAAAGCGTGAGTCAAAGTTCTGAATGATCAAGAGGCTGGTCTATAGGGTAGATGTTACCTCCATCACTAGCAGGATCGTCACCGGCCAAATCCATATCCGATGCTCGTGAAACTACACGCGGCTTGCGGGCTAATCTCTTCCGCCTAGCAGCAGGGACAATAATCGAAGGTCTCGCCTGGGGAGAAGGACGGAACTCTTCATCCTGGTCAGCTGTGGTCCCTAATAATTCTAGAAGATAAAAGGAAAGAGTAAGAAACTGACCTCGTTCAGAACAGTCCTCGTGATCTTCAAGATCTCCGCCTGAAGCCTCATCAGTAGAATGAAAGATCTTCTTTCCCTCTTCGTCAATACGACGAGTCTTGTGCCGTGCCCTTTGTGATCGAGCATTTTCCCAAATCATACGAGAATCAGCCTGAGAAGCCTCCTCAGCCTCTAGCTCTGCAATCGGCTTTACGGGGACAGTTTTATTAGCTGCTAACAACCACTTGCAACTTAAGAAAGTGAGGTTCAACTGCCTCTCAGTACTCGGGAGACTGAACTTAGCACCTGTACAGCCCGTCACGGTTCACAACCATGCACGAAGACCGTCCACCAAACTGCCGTAGGTCCGAAGCTGCTGACGTGGATTCCCGACATAAAGCTGATCATAGCCAAACTG
>NW_017975971.1:0-1490 GCF_001876935.1 Asparagus officinalis
CCAAGGGAAATGGACTTTGGAGATTTGCTGCAGTTGGAACACAAAAGGGACCGGACTTGGTTTTGTTTTGAAAAAAAAAAAGAAATGTTTGGACCGGTCTTGGACTTGAAGTGCTGCAGCTCTTCTTTTGAAAATCAAGAAATGCTATGGGCCGGTTTTGGAATGGGCCGGTTTTATGATTGAAGAATTGTTTTTTTTTCATCAGCGTTTTTCCTAGTTGGTTTTTTTTTACTTGGATGCTAAAGATTTGCAATGGGCCGGACAATGGGCTGAAGTTGCTACAAACTTTGGATTTTTGGTTTTGGAAATCAAATGGAAATGTAACTGGGCCGGACCTCAAGATGCTTTGCTGCAGGGTTTTAACATGAAAATGACCGGACTTGAATTTTGATCATGGACCGAATGGGAATAAAATTGCTGCAAACTTTGGTTTGAAAACCAAATGAAATCAAAGGCCGGACCTTGAGGTGCTCAAAGACTTGGCTGCTGGGCCGAAAATTGATTGCTACAAATTGGATTTTTAATTTCTTTTGAAAATCAAATAAATCAAAGGTGGAGAATGTTGCTTGGGACTCAAGACAAATCCAATGGCTCATATTCATTGAAGATTACTATAAATAGGGGTAGAGAGTGAGGGGTTAAGGGTGTGAAAATTTTTGTAACTCCTTTTGGAGATGAGGGCTACTCTTAATTGAGAAAGCCTTCCAAAATTATAACTTTTTGTTGCAATTAATAATAATAATTTTTTCACCACTTTAAATTCTTCTCTTCTTCTCTTTGTTGGATGATGAAGATGAAGATGAAGATGGAGAATTATTTGAAGGTTTGCATTTTTTTTCTCTTTTATTGCTTATTAGTGTAGATTTATTTCTATGCTTGTAGTTTAGATTTTATTTTTTTGTTAAATAGCCAAGAGGCTAGAACCCTCTTGCCTTAGATTTATTTTATGCTTATAGAGTAGATTTATTTTCGTACATTTAATTCTTGCAATTTTGTTTTGTAGTTTAGATTTTACAATTTATTTTGTAGTTAGATTTTAATTTCTTATACTATTCACCTTGAGGCTAGAACCCTCTTGGGTTTAGTTTTTCTTTTTGTTTATTTTTATTTTGTTTGTTTCGCCTTTAGGCTAGAACCCTCTAGGGAATCACCATTTTCTAAGAAGTGGGTTCAATTGTAGATTACCCATATCTATAATTGAATCCACCATCTTTAATTTCTTGCATTTTCTTTTATTCTAGAATTTTGTTCTTCATTCTTGATTTTTTATTTGTTTCTTGATTTTATTCATTTTTTTCCTTCTCACCTTATTGATCATACTCATTCTTTTTCAAATCCACTCTCACTTACACTTGCACCTATTTACACACCATTTTTACTATCTCAATCTCTTCACAATCACATTCACTTATCATTCCTACTTGTCACGTACACAACATAAGAACCGAATTCATATTTTCTCCTACAAAACACCTTCCTCGTGGGATCGA
>NW_017975972.1:0-1490 GCF_001876935.1 Asparagus officinalis
CAGCGCGTGTTAGGCGCAGACTTATCCCTGCTTAGGATTCGGGATAAACTTCCTATACCTGTGAGGCACTGATTTTGGGATTTAAAAAAAGTGGTGTCTTCTCTTGGGGCAAAGACGAACCCGAAATGGGAGAGGAAGAATTTTATATTCTATCTCCCGAAAATGAAGAAGAAGAATTTTATATTCTCTCTTCAATTGGAAAGGAGACTCGAGGTGGGATCTCCACCCCCAGAATCCGGAAAGGTGAAACTGAGAGTGGGATCTCCACTCCGAGAATCGAAAAGATTCGGATAACCCTAACTGTCGGAAGGTTTGATTACCGAACTAAAGATGAATTTCTCGTTTATCGAGAGTGAATTATGGTTTTGACCCTAACTGTAGGAAGGTTTGGCCAAACAGGAGTTTGAGGTGACCCTAACTGTAGGAAGGTTTGATCGCTTGATTTGAAAATGGACCTCTCGTTCATTGGAAGAATCGAGAGGGGATTTTAACTGTGGTCCTAACTGTAAGAAGGTTTGACCAATTAGGAGATTTGAAACGATCCTGACTGTAGGAAGGTTTGATCGCTCGATTTGAAAGTGGACCTCTCGTTCATTAGAAGAATCGAGAGGGGATTTTGACCGTGGTCCTAACTGTAAGAAGGTTTGAGAAGGTTTGACCAATTGGGAGATTTGAAACGATCCTGACTGTAGGAAGGTTTGATCGCTCGATTTGAAAATGGACCTCTCGTTCATTGGAAGAATCAAGAGGGGATTTTGACCGTGGTCCTAACTGTAAGAAGGTTTGACCAATTGGGAGATTTGAAACGATCCTGACTGTAGGAAGGTTTGATCGCTCGATTTGAAAGTGGACCTCTCGTTCATTGGAGGAATCGAGAGGAGGTTTTGGTTGTGGTCCTAACTGTAGGAAGGTTTGACCAAGTGGAAGGTTTAAGACGATCCTAAATGTAGGAAGGTTTGATCGCTTGATTTGTGGACCTCTCGTTCATTGGGAGAATCGAGAGGGGATTTTGACTGTGGTCCTAACTGTAAGAAGGTTTGACCAATGGCGGGTTTTATGTCCAGACTCTAACAAAGAGAGTGTTGAGTACACAGACACGGTGGGAATTTGAATGGGAATTCTCATTTATTACATTGCTGTGGTTTTGGGAACTTCCCGTTACATAAATCGTCCACCCCCAGTTTCCTCTGCGGAACTGGTTGGGACATTATTATCAGTTACCTAATCGGGTTATCCTTAAGAATATTACCTTAATATTCCCGTCAAAAGTGGGAAACAGTTTAGACTCATATACCTATTGGAGTATCAGGGAACAGTTTAACCTCTTGTACCGGTCGGAGGACTGAGAAATAGTTTATACTCGTATACTCTTTGGAGTTTTGAGAAGCAGTTTATACTCTTATACTTATCGGAGTCCTGCCGTTCTCAATTGGCTTACCTCAGCGTTATGACGCCGGCTTCAACCAAGGTCTGAATGCTATTCTTGAGAG
>NW_017975973.1:0-1489 GCF_001876935.1 Asparagus officinalis
TATATCTTATTGTTCATATTGCTTATCCTAGCTCATATACATTGTTGTATTTTATACTTGCTAGGATAAATTATTAATTAGTTTTAATTGGTATTTAATCGTATTAGATTAGCATAAGATCCTAATCACCCCCCTCTTGGGTCTAACAATTGGTATCAGAGCTTGGTGCTCTTTGATTTAAGGTCTAATCGCCTTGAGTTAAAGATCCAAGTTATCTTTTTATGCTAATCTTGTTTTGATTCCATTTGTATCTTGCTTGCATATTTCTTACAAATTATGGATATGAATGATGCATCTTGTTTAGGCTATGATTCTAGTATTGCTCCTAAATTTAATGTTTTCCCCTATGCTCAATGGTGCTTTAGATTCAAAATATTTGTTCAATCTAAAAATATCGATTTATGAGAAATCATTGATTGTGCTTATATTGTGCCCACATTGGAGAAATCCAAGTGGAGTAAACATGATAAAAAGATGTTTATTATGAATAAGCTTATGTTAGAATTTTTATTAAATGCATTTGATTCATTTATGTCTAACAAGCTTGATTCTTTTGATAGCGCTTATACATTATGGAAATTCATAGAAGCGCATCAAGGAGACTTGGAGGCGATCCGACAAGCTTTGGAGGATCCGGCTTCAAGTTCATGCGGAGCTTCATGCACACGAGCACTAGGCGATAGCCCTAGTGAGGTTTGCGTGTTCGAATCTATTAATGATTTACCTAATGATGAACTTGCTTGTGCTAGTAATAAATTATTACATGCTTACAAGAAATTACAAAATGATTTTATTAATTTACAAAGCAAGCATGGAAATTTGAAATCCAATCATGAGTCTTTAACTTCTAAGTTTGATATTATTTCTAATGAAAATATGATCCTTAAAGAAAACAATGAAAAATTAATATTGGATCATGATTCTTTGCTTTCAAACTTTGCTAAGTTAACTCATTGATGCCATGTTAGAAGTAGAGTCTATTAGAAGTAAATTTACATCATTTAAAAATGATCATATTTGCTCTACTTCTATTGACAATGCTTCTATGCCTAATGATGAGTTGAACAATATTAAAAATCGCATTTCATCTTTAGATTCAACTCTTAACACATGCATTGTTAATAACAAGAAACTTATGGACTTATGTGCAAAGTCTCGTGCTAACTCTTCAAAACCAAGCACTCACTATGCACATATGTATAGCAAAGTTTACAAATGTTCAATTTGCGGTCGTAAAGGCCACATTGCTAAATTTTGCTATGATGCACACAAATCTTCTAAGATTAATGCTTCTTGTGCATCTCATAAGGCTTCTTCATCACACACACATGCACATGCATCTATTTCTCATCATAAGCATGCTAATGTGTATAAATGTGATCTATGTGGCCAGTTTGGCCATTTGGCAAAGTTTTGCTTCGACATGAAAAAGAATTCTAGTTTGCCAAATGTTTTTCATAGACCACATGTGTTTAAGTGTGATATTTGT
>NW_017975974.1:0-1489 GCF_001876935.1 Asparagus officinalis
AATATACAAAAGAGAATATAAATTTTGTTCCTAATCATTGATAGCCTTCATAAAAAATTATAAATTAAAAATTAATGCTAACTCTAGTATACTTTCATATGATAAAAGCATCTGCACAAGCATATAAAAGTACTGGAAAAAGCTCCATTCTAAAAATTTCTAATTCACACAAAATAATTAAATTATTCTATAAAATATTCACAAAATATTATCTTTTACTCCTTCTGTTTTTTTACTGAGCTAATATCAATCCTTCCTCACCTTTATCTTTTTCTCGGATAATTCAATAGTACTATCTTCATCATCTACTCGATTGTGATATCAGGCTAGAGTTGTACTTTTTGTGCTGTTATAGTTCCTGGGCTCGTTAATCTTTTATCTTGTTGTTTAACTTCACAAAGAAGTTAAATGTATTTCTGATATTCAACACAAACTTCTTAAAATACAGACTTTGATTTTTTTTTTCAATGAGAATAAATATTAATTTTATATATATGAAACTCTTTGTGTTCCTAATTTATTACTTAAATAAGATTAAGAGTTACCTCCTTTTTTTCTACAATAAATTCTTCTGATGTGCATCCAACAAGTGTTTCTATTACGCCATTAATATTACATTTTCTCTATCCATGTTATTTTTCACAAAGATCTAAACTAAATACCTACATTTTTTATTGCTAATTTACCTTAGATTATAATATTAATATTTATTTTTTTTAGTATTTTAAGAACAAAAAATAAAATATATGAATGCTTACTAATTTTTCTTACATCTTCCATAGAGAATTCTTCTTTGATTGAGATAAAGTTATTAAATTATTCTTCAATGTAACTCAGTTGGTGCTTCTTTTATAGACATGCCTTATGTTAATGCCAATTCAAATGATTCATGGACGTTTTTTGGATTTTAGATTTATTTCCGTCACTTTTTCATTTGCAATGGAAATAGTTTGGTTCTTTTGAATGATATCTCTGAATATTCTGATAGTTTCTCCATACGTAATTCATTATATTCTTTAAATGCTAAGCTATTATATTATAGTATTTTATCATTTTTATGGATTTAAAAATCTATCAATTAATATTACTAATGTGTTTTGCTGCTCCACCTTATTAGTAAAATTTTATGTAGTTACTTTAATTTATATGATGATGATAAATTTTAAGCTATAATATTTTTAAAATTTTTATTTCTTAACCAGATATTTTTAATCAATTATTATTGCTTTTGTTTACGAGTATCAACTTAGGCTGTCTTTAGATGCAGAAAATGGATAGTAAACCTCAAATTGGAAATTAAATATATATATATCTTAATGAAAGAATATCTAATAATTACACATTTCTTTTCCAAGTTTTTAAATTTCAGCCATTTTTTGTGGTTTGGAACTTTAGGGGTGTGATTTATAATTTTTAAAACTTTGGGAGTATTTTTAAAAAATTACTTTTAAGTTTGGTAGTTGTAACTTCTATGTTTCATGTGTCGGTG
>NW_017975975.1:0-1489 GCF_001876935.1 Asparagus officinalis
GATGGTGACGTTCATCGTCGTTCTTTAACACTGGACCGTTTGTGGAGACCTATAGGCAATTTTCGATGCTTACAGATACCCCCCCCCCAAAGTGTTCCGGACTCATTTCTTTTATAGAAGAGGTTGGAATACTTTGGATATGATTGGTCTGGCCTTTAGTCGGCATCACGACCTGTAGTTAGCTTCAACTCTTGGCTCCTTCGATTTTCGGTTTATTCGATGCTTTGACGTATAGCCGAAGTTCTTCCGGCACTGCGTTTATCGCTTGGCCGTCGTCGGAGTCCCGAGTCTGAACTGATGAATTGAATTTGGTTCGTGTCATTGAGTTGACTTTGAACTACCTCCGGTCGCAACGCATTGACCGGCGTTGACCTAGGGTTACGCGTTGACCGGCGTTGACCCTTAGGGTTTTGAATCGTCATACATTGACTTTTATCGCAACGCGTTAACTGGCATTGACCTAGGGTTACGCGTTGACCGGCGTCTACCCTAGGGTTTTGATTGTCGAACGTTGACTTTCGTCGCGACGCGTTGACTGGCGTTGACCTAGGGTTACGCGTTGACCGGCATTGACCCTTAGGGTTTCGAATCGTTAAACGTTGACTTTGCTCACAACCCGTTGAGTGGGGTTGACCTAGGGTTACGCGTTGACCGACGTCTACCCTAGGGTTTTGATTGTCGAACGTTGACTTTTGTCGCAACGCGTTGACTGGCGTTGACCTAGGGTTTCGCGTTGACCGGCGTTGACCCTTAGGGTTTCGAATCATCAAACGTTGACTTTGCTCACAACCCGTTGAGTGGGGTTGACCTAGGGTTACGCGTTGACCGGCGCGGACCCTTAGGGTTTTGAATCGTCAAACGTTGACTTTGGTCGCAACGCGTTGACCTAGGGTTACGCGTTGACCGGCGTTGACCCTTAGGGTTTCGAATCGTCAAACGTTGACTTGTAGAACCCATCAACGTATGCAATGATTGGTGAAGAAACGGTGCTCCTAAGAGGATCGGGGGGTCAGAAAAAAAGTTCGGGGGTCAAAACTGGGTCAAAACACCCCCGGGATACCCCCCTAGGGGTGTCTTTGGCTCACCGTGGTCCCCCCCCCTCTTTTTTTTTTGGGTTTTGTCTTTTTCTATTTTGGTTTTCCCCCTCTTTTACTTTCTTCCTTGATTCAAATCTGTTGCCTCTTTTGTTTCCCTCCCTCCTTTCAAATTTCCAAGAGAGAACCTCCTCCTCTTTGGCTCAAAACCGAACCCCTCCCCCTCTATTTTCGGTTTTGGTGTTCTCCTCCCCCAAGAAGATGGCTACTGAAGGCACTCCAACTATATCAAAGAGGGCGCTCCAAAGGCGGCGTCAACGTCTCGCTCGTCAAATGGCCAAGGCATTGGAGCCTATGGATGGGGTTCGCTACAACGAAGATCTCAAGAGACAACGCCAAGAGCAACAACGGTACGTAACCAGCCCCTCCTCTAAAGCAGAAACGAACAAGTGGGT
>NW_017975976.1:0-1488 GCF_001876935.1 Asparagus officinalis
AAGTTGTAATGAATGCAGCAATGAATACAGCAACTTTTTCCGCAAACAAGCTAGCGACCACAGTGGGAGAACTATAGGCAATTTTCGATGCCTACAAGGATTAACCATCGGTTGGTTTCTCTCGACCTTCCGCCTTCTGATGAAGCGTTCAGCCTGTTCTCCTCGAGCCTTCAACTCTTTCCAGGTATTGAGCGGCTCTATTCCCATCACGTCCAAGATGTTAATGGACAAGTTGTTCTGACAAGTCTGCAAGAGGAATTCCTCCGTGACGGGATCCCTGCAGTTCATTGCCTGATTGCGGAAGCGTTTGATGAAGGTATCCACCGACTCTCCGCCTTTTTGTTTCTCGTCGAAGAGTGTCCTGATCGACACCTCGGTGTCATCATCGAAGAAATGGGCGAGAAACATGCCTTCCAAGTCCTCCCAGCTGTTGATGCTTCCGGGCTTGAGACGGCGGTACCAATCGAAGGCAGGCCCGCGAAGGGTGCCAACGAATGACCGAACCATCAAAGGCTCGTTGCCCGAGATTACTCCCAAGTGAGACTTGAAGTAGATCAGATGCTGAGTGGGGGAGCCTTTCCCGCCGAACGGCGTGAAGTTGATCAGGTTGAACTTCGCCGGATACGGGATCGAATCCCACTCTTTCGGGTAAGGACACGGAATGCCGGTCCTCTTCACCTCCCGGGCAGACATCAGGGCGTCGATTTTTCTTTCGAGATCCTTCATCTTTTCGGTCTGATCTCTATCCTGTTTTGGACATTTGTCGAGAGGAATAATACGGCCACCCCCAGTGTTGTCATCACTGGTGGGTCCACCCCCAGCGTTGTTATTTTTAGTGGGGCCACCCCCAGTATTCTTGGGCGGTGCGTCGGCCATGACGATTTCAACCACCTCCGGATTGCTGCCAACTGCGGCGTTCTGGATGCGATGGCTGGATTCCACTAGCTGATTTGACAGAGCTCGGATTCGTTGATCGTGCATTTGTCTCATTTCTTGCATAGCCATTTCCATTTCAAACTTGAAGATTTCCTTCTGTTTAGTCAGGGCCTCTTCAATGATTTTGGCTATCTGCTCGGTGTTGGCCATGAACACCTCTCGAGCTTGCCCTATGCTAGACGCTGTATCGTCAGAGGCGAGCGCGGAATGAGAATCCGAGGACTCATCATCGGAATGGACTTCTTCACGAATCCCACGGTCGTCGTTATCTCCGACGGCTTCTAGCTGAAGCTGAGCTATTCCCGAATTGACCCTGCTTCTTGGAGAGTAATTAGGGTCAGAACCATTTGACATGATTGGGGATTTTCCCTTGTTGACCATGTTGATGGTAACTTCTAGGGGTTCATCATCTCGAGCAATCGATCCTCTTTGGTGGGAACGCCTTGATTTGGGCTTTGTCGTTCCATCGGAGATTCTTTCGGGTATCGAGACCCTCTGTGGAGCGGTCTTGGGGCAGCTACAGGTTGATAATACTGCCCTGATAAATTTGGT
>NW_017975977.1:0-1488 GCF_001876935.1 Asparagus officinalis
ACTACTATTTTGTGGAATTAGAATATTTGTACTGTAGTACACCAAAGTTTTGCCACAGATAATGCTGGCAGAAAATATTATGTATGACGTCTTCCATCTTCAACCAGGTTTAATTTCAAGCGTTTGAACTATAAAATTTGATTTTAATATTCGGTCGCTAGCATGCTAAGTAACCTTTTTAAAGCAAGAGTACTTTTCTTATACCCCATGCACATTCATTCTTGTTTCTTAATACCAGTAGTACCACTGACACGCCTTTAGTTCTTTTTTTTTTCAGTCGTAGATATCCTGGAACTCCAAAACTATGTTTGAGATGTGCATTTTCTTCCTGTGGAAGTAGTTAAATCTTACTTTATCCTTGCCCCACATCTTCTTTTATTTGTTTTTTCCCCTTTTTTTATAGTTGCAGTGGGAATTTAATCTTGCTATGGTGCATCAATGCCATCCAACGGAATTACCGGCTATAGATGACAATGCAATTGGTAAGCTTGTATGTGAGTCGACCACTATTCTTCATATGTTTGTGATGAAGAGGAAACAGCGAAGTTTAGAAAACAGCGAAGGATAGGTTTGAGTTCGGCCTGGTTGACCGCGGCAACATGTGCGGTCGATCGCGAACGTGCACGAAGCAGGGTTTGGATCGACGTTCTGTTCGGTCGACCGTGACGACTCGTGCGGTCGACCGCGATAGGTTCTGCATGCATGCCTTGTTTTGGTGTTCTGGCCGGTCGACCGCGAGCTTAGTCACGGTCGACTGCGACGTGGTATTGGGCTTGGGTCGGGTTTCCTGTTCTGATTAGGTTTGTGTTTTGATATAAATTGAGCCACTGTTTTTTTTAGGGGTTTCCAATCGTGAAGATTGAGTTTTGGTTAGCTTGAAGGAGAGTTTTGAGCACAGAAAAAGAGTTTTTTTTTTCTGAGCAATTTGTTTTGAGGGTTTTGTGAGAGATTTGAGAATTTTGTTTAAGATGTTAATTTGAGTAATCTTGTAATCTTTATTTTGTACTCTTTTTCTCTATAGTGAAAACCCCTACCCTTATTGCCCCGTGGATATAGACAATTTGCCGAACCATGTTAAATCTCATGTGTTTTGAGTTTGTGGTTATTGATTATTGATTTGTGTGGCTTTACTCACTCTAGAAGCTTTTCGGCACAGAAATGGAGGCTTTACTCACTAGAAGTTATCCTGTGATGATAAATGATTAAATGAGGTATTTTAACAGTGACCAAGTCTCCATAGAATGGTGGAAGATATATTCCATATTAACCTTCCAACATCAAGACCTTCACTGGATTAACGGTGTTCCTACCTTTTCTTTTTCTTTTTTCTCTTCATTTTTTTTATTTGAATCTGAACTTAGTCTGATCCATATGTTAATAAGTTTAATCACTTAGAGCATCTCCAACCATACCCTCCAAATTTGGCCCTCCAAATTGGAATATTCTAGGAATATTCTAATTTGGAGGGTGAAATTTGGAGGGTTGCTC
>NW_017975978.1:0-1488 GCF_001876935.1 Asparagus officinalis
AAGATATCCTCTGCATGGTGTTGGAGCTTCACCCGACATAAGCATAAGATCATCCACAGCATCCTCCACACCATCTACAATAATGAGAGCAGTCATAAGTAGTTTTTAGGCAGTGCGATTCCCCATAACGCGTACAGTGATATCATACAGATCATAAGCTCGATTGACGATAATTCCGGTACAAGGCAGAGCAGTGTTCAGGTACCTTATTTTTCTTTATATGTATAAATTCATTTTTCTTTACTATGTTATCAAATACCATATAATTATTTTTCAATTGGACATTCAGAGTGGAGATATGAGAGGGAGCAGTACCCGTTCTCGTAACCAGGATAGAGATGCTATCGACGACGATGATAGTTGAGGTTTTTTTATTTTTTAATAAATTAAACAGTTTTATTTGTTAGCACTCTATTTTTATTCATGTCGTGTACCCTATATTATTCATGTGTATTACTAGTGAACATGTGATTGGATGTATATATTGGATGGAATTGGTTGATGTATATTTTGGATTGGATGATTGGATATGTGAATTGTGTATAATAGAATTGTTGGATATGTGCATTGGATGGTTTAATTATATTTGGTTATTAATGGAATTGTTATGAATTTTGATTATATTTGGATGGTTAGATGTATTCATGTATATAATGTAATTGTATAGGGAATTAAAAATTGCAAATAATTTTTTTACTGTAAAAATATCAACCTAGACGGAATTTCCGTCTAAGATAGATCAATCTAGACAGAATTCAGTCTAGGTTGGTATTATTACAACCTATATGGAAATCCGTCTAGGTTACCAACCTAGACAGATTTCCGTCTAGGTTGATTTCCGTCTAGTTTGACTATCTAGACAGATTTTTGTCTAGTTTAAATCAACGTAGACAAAAACAGACTAGACGGAGCAAACTAGATGGAATTCTGTCTAGGTGAACCAACCTAGATGGATAGTGGAGCAACCTAGACAAAAAATTTCATCTAGGTTGCTCGTTTTTCTACTAGTGAGTATAGAGTATATACATACCACAATCTGATTAAATCAGGTTCCCACATCATTAGAGTGAATACCTTATAATTAATATAAGGTTCTTGGTTGCATTAATCCAACACTACACACACAAACATATATATATCAGGATCATTTTTCAATCCACTTTTCAACATTTTTTCGATCCATTTATTAACATATTTTGAGAGATTTTGAGAGAGAGAGAGAGAGAGAGAGAGAGAGAGAGAGAGAGAGAGAGAGAGAGAGAAACTCCTGTATGCATGTGATACGTGCCACCACCATTCACAATGTGGTAAGTGGGTAGTTGTGTAACTTGTGTTTTACTTAGTAGATAGTTATGTTTTGTGGGTAGCTATAGAAAGAGTAACTGTTGTATGCATGTGATACGTGCCACCACCATTCACAACGTGGATAAGTGGGTAGTTGTATAACTTGTGTTTTACTTAGTAGATAGTTATGTTTTGTGGGTAGCT
>NW_017975979.1:0-1488 GCF_001876935.1 Asparagus officinalis
TGCAAGTAATGCACTTAACGAATGGCTCGTCGCTTTGACATAAATCAGAAACGGTCTGCCCGATTTCGGCGCAACGAGGATAGGTGGATTCGTTAGATATGTTTTAATATCTTCGAATGCTTTCTGACATGCCTCATCCCAAATGAATGACACGCCTTTCTTCGCAAGTTTAGAGAACGGTTGACATTTTCCGGAGAGATTCGATATAAACCGACGGATATATGCCAATCGACCTTGCAACCCCCTGAGTTCTTTAAGATTCCTCGGTGATTGTAGCTCATGTATTGCCTTCACCTTATCAGGATCAATATGAATACCTTTTGTGGTGACGACAAACCCAAGGAATTTACCGCTGGACATTCCAAGGAAGGATTTCGTCGGGTTCATTTTCAATTGATGAGTTCTCATAAGCTCGAACATCGTCTTCAGATCATTAATATGGTCGTTTTTATCACGACTCTTAACGACCAGGTCATCAACATAGCATTCGACGGTCTTCCGGAGGTGTTCTTGAAAGATCTTCGTCATTGCTCGTTGATATGTAGCACCGGCATTCTTCAAACCGAAAGGCATAACGGTATAACAAAAGACGCCAAGGGGCGTTCTGAATGCTGTATGCTTTTCATCGTCTGGATGCATCTTGATTTGATTATACCCAGAAAATCCATACATGAATGACATTCTTTCGAACCCGCATGTATTGTCAATGATGACGTCCGTAATTGGTAGAGGAAAGTCGTCTTTGGGGCAGGCCGTATTCAGATCTCTGAAGTCAATACAGATCCTGATTTTTCCATTCTTTTTAAGGACTGGAACAATATTGGCCAACCATTCAGGATGTTGTTCCTCTCTGACAAAACCCGAGTCAATTAGCTTCTTGACTTCAGCTTCTATTGACTCCATAATTTGCGGACGAAACCGTCTTTGTTGTTGCTTAACAGGTTTAGCATCCGATTTTATGTTAAGGGTATGCATTGCTACATTTGGGTCGAGACCCGGCATATCTTCGTAGTTCCAAGCGAAAACGTCGATATACTCTTTAACGAGGGTAATTAATTCCTCTTTTTCATCTGGTGGAAGATCACCACTGATAAATATAGGCTTTGGATTATTTTCGTCACCCATATTAACTTGAACCACTTTATCCTCGGTAGGAGGTTCTCTTTGCTCAAATCGATCACCGTATTGGATATTCATGTAATGCATCCATGGATCTTCCCAAACAGGTAACTGATCGTCTTCTTCTGTTGTGGAAGGGTCAACCGTCGCCATGTTCGACATTAGGGATTTGAATCTTTCACCAATGCTCACGTCAAATTTGTTGACCATAATCGTCCTCGGATGATGAAGCGTAACCCAGACCCCTATTACGACTATAATAATTATCTGGTTTTTCTTTTGGTACATAGGTAGAACGGTGTGGAACCCTAATACCTTGACCAAAATAAAGGCCTTCACCAAGCGAAAGGTCATAACCTTGGCTCGTCA
>NW_017975980.1:0-1488 GCF_001876935.1 Asparagus officinalis
GTGAAGCTGTACTACCGCTGGAAATTCAGATTCCATCCCTTCGGATTGCCCTCACAACGGAGATGACAATGGAGGAACAACATCAGAAGCGTCTCGAAGAGCTTGAGAAACTGGATGAAAAGCGCTTGGAAGCTCAACAACAAATTGAGTTCTATCAGGCCAAGATGTCTAGGGCTTTTAACAAAAGAGTCCGACAGAGAAGCTTCAAGGAAGGAGATCTGGTCCTCGCTGCTCGCCGACCGATAATCCTCACCTCCAAGAAGAAAGGTAAATTCGAACCCAAGTGGGAAGGACCGTTTGTAATAGACACAGTCTATTCAAACGGCGCATATCGCCTGATTACTCAAGAGGGCGCCAGGCAATTAATGCCAATAAATGGGAAGTTCCTGAAAAAGTACTATCCCTAGTATGTTCAGGATAACTCGTTTACCGGGAAGTTCCTTGAAGAATATTACACTTAATATTCTAGAGGATAACCCAAAATCATTGTCACCACCAAAATCCCTCACTGATCAATTTCAATTGACAGTGAGTCCACCAAAAGTGTCTTTCTGGCCCAAACCACCAGCAAATTCCCCTCTTGACTCTTCCATTTTCATTTCGGAGTCCCCTTTCGATAAACGAAAGAACTCCCTTCTCTTTCTCTTTGGTCAAGCCTTCCCATGGTTATAGCCAAAGTTGAAATTCCACTTCGATAAACGAAGAACCCATTTTCAGTTTAGATAACCCATCCTACAAAAGGTAAGTTTATCTAAATTTTCCAGATTCTCGGAGTGGAAATCCCACTTCTAGTTTCTTTTGCGCTGGAAATAGAATATAAAATTCTTCCTTTCCAGAATCAGGGAATAGAATATAAAATTCTTCCTTCCTTGTTTTCCGGGTTCGCCTTCACCCTAAAAGAAGACCGGGAAATAGAATATAAAATTCTTCCTTTCCCGCACCAACCTTTTCTAAGAATCTATCAATCTAGGATTCATCCTAGGAAGTTTATCCCGAATCCTAAGCAGGGATAAGTCTGCGCCTAACACGCGCTGCCGGTTTAGTCTTTTTCCGCACAAAAAGACACCAGAGTCTGATTCTGGGGTATTTTATCCTGAAACCTAAGCAAGGATAAGTCTGCGCTTAACCTGCGCTGCCGGTTAGTTCTTAACCGTTAAAAAGAACACCCGTCCACATATTCAACATTGTGGCAGGTCGTCATTAATAACACCAAAATCCATGCCTTACACGCATGGGGAATTTCATCCTGAATCCTAAGAAAGGATATGCCGACGCCTAACACGCATCGCTGGCTTAGTCTTTCGCCATAGAAAAAGACACCAGAATACCAGTCTGGGGTATTTTATCCCGAAGCCTAAGTAGGGATAAAGTCAACACCTAACACGTGTTGCCGGGTAGCCTATTCCCGCAACAAAGGCAAATTCTATGTATTCGACATCATAGCACGAAGTCTAAGGGAGTTCATTCCCTTAGCACAACGTTACATGC
>NW_017975981.1:0-1487 GCF_001876935.1 Asparagus officinalis
GAATAGAGCCGCTCAATACCTGGAAAGAGTTGAAGGCTCGAGGAGAACAGGCTGAACGCTTCATCAGAATGCGGAAGGTCGAGAGAAACCAACCGATGGTTAATTCTCTGGATTCGGATCTCGTACCTCATGATGAAGGGGACGTACCTGCAATGGTTATTGACGATAATCAAACGTGAGTACTCGTTCAAGGACGAAGACGTTCCCACCATCTTCGAGTCTCTTCTTGAGAACAATAAAATCAAGCTCCCGCCCACCATGAATCAGGAGGAAGCTGACGACTCTGCAGATCCGAAGTACTGTGCGTACCACAGGAGGATCCTCCATCCCACCAAGGATTGCTTTGCTCTCAAGAATAGCATCCAGACCTTGGTTGAAGCCGGCGTTATAACGCTAGGGTAAGCCAATTGAAAACGGCCCTACTCCGACAAGTATAAGAGTATAAACTGCTCCTTAAAACTCTGACAGAGTATACGAGTATAAACTGCTTCTCAATACTCCGACAAGTATAAGAGTATAAACTGCTTCTTGATCCTCCGACCGGTATAAGAGGTTAAACTGCTCCCTGATACTCCAATAGGTATATGAGTCTAAACTATTTCCTACCATTGACGGGAAGTTCCTGGAGGATATTACGCTAATATTCTTAAGGATAACCCGGTCGGATAACAAAGTCAAACCCAGTTCCAAGAGAGAAGCTGGGGGTGGATAACCCAATGCATCGGGAAGTTCCCGGAAGAATACCACATGGGTATTCTTAGGGATAACCCAATCATTGAAGAATTGGTGAATAAGAAATTCACGTTCGAACTCTGAAGGTCAGAACGTCTCTTCTCATTCTCTAACTCTTACGAGTTATTTTTTGTGAGATGAGATCCAATCCTCTGATAGGTTAATCTTTCCTCACCAAACCATCCGCTGATCAAATCAAACGACAGTGGATCCACCAACACTTCCATCTGCCAGTCAGTGGCATTTCTCAGACTCAACATGTTAGGTCAGAATCACCTAGCATCAAAGTCTCCCTTTGAGTGATAATACGAGTTGGCACTCTCTTTGCTACCCGTATTCCACTTTCTTTGCTTTCTGGTCAAACCTATAAAAGTTAGGGCCAAAGCCAAAATCCCCTCTCGATTCCCCCAATGAACGAGAGGTCCACTTCCAAATCGGGTAATCAAACCTTCCGACAGTTAGGGTTATCCGAATCTTTTCGATTCTCGGAGTGGAGATCCCACTCTTAGTTTCACCTTTCCGGATTCTGGGGGTGGAGATCCCACCCCGAGTTTCCTTTCTAGCCGAAGATAGAATATAAAATTCTTCCTCTTCAGCATCGGGAGATAGAATATAAAATTCTTCCTCTCCCATTTCTCGGTCGGTCTTTGCTTTCAGAAGAGACACGATAAGTCAACGTCTAACAAGCGTTGCCGGGTAGTCTATTCCCGTGAGAAAGACGAAGTCTATGTATTCAAAATCATAGCATTAAGTCT
>NW_017975982.1:0-1487 GCF_001876935.1 Asparagus officinalis
ATACCAAACAATTACACTTTTCTTTGCCAAGTTTTAAAATTTTAGCCCATTTTTGTGGTTTTGAATTTTTAGGGTTGGATTTATAATTTTTAAAAATTTGAAAGAGTTTTTAAAAAAATTTACTTTTAAGTTTGGTAGTTGCAAATTCTATGTTTCATGTGTTGGTGGTAATTTTTTAAATGTTAGTATATTTCTTGTAACTCTAAAATTTTGATGGTGTCTTTTGTAATTATTAAAACTATAGATTAATTTTGAAAATATTTAAATTTTAGCTGTCTATCAATCGACGAATTTGATATGTGCTAGTTAAAAATTTTGAAAATTTAGAGTTTTTTTTACGATTTTTAAATTTTGAAGGAGTTTTTTAAAAATTTTGAGGTTAATTTTGGCAAATTTTAATTTTTTAGGTGTCTAAGGGTAATATCTTGAATTCATCTTATTTTATTTACAAATTTTAGAATTTTAGGGTGGCTTTTTATAATTTGAACTTTTGAAGGTGTTTCTATAATTTTTGAGATATTGAGGGTGTTAATTAAAAAATTTAAATTTAAATGTCAAAAATTTTAGGTGTATCATGGTAATCTCTTGAATTCATCTGTGTTGTTTGTAAGTTTTAAAATTTTAGAATTTTAATGTGCTTGTTTGTAATTTAAACTTTTGAGGGTGTTTCTATAATTTTTGAGACATTGAGGTGTTAACTGTAAATTTTAAATTCTTTGCAAACTGATGTTAATTTTTTAATTTCATGTTTTTTATTTTAAGTTTTGAGATATTTGGATGAATTTTATAATTTTGAACTTTTCAGGGTCTTTTCTGTAATTTTAAAATTTTTTATGGTTTTTTTGCAATACTTCATGTATTATAATATGTTATCAACTTGTAATTTCTTTATCTTAACAAACTAATATCATTTTTATGTTTTATATATTTTATTAATATTAGTTTTTTAAATTGTTAAGCTAAACATGGTTCACATAGGATTAGGATAAGATATGATTATGATTAGGATAGATTAAGATATAAATAAAATATTCAAAATAGTGAAGGGTAATATTGACCATTGAAAATTAGAATTTGATTATAGATAAGGTAGTTCAAACTATAAAGGGGTATATTTGTCTAAAAAAGATTTTCAATAATATTGACCATTAAAAATTAGAATTTGATTATAGATAAGGTAGTTCAAACTATAAAGGGGTATATTGGATTAGGATAAGATATGATTATGATTAGGATAGATTAAGATATAAATAAAATATTCAAAATAGTGAAGCATAATATTGACCATTGAAAATTAGAATTTGATTATAGATAAGATAGTTCAAACTATAAAGGGGTATATTTGTCTAAAAAAGATTTTCCGAACTCGTGCTTTTAAAGGGAGTATGATAATAAAATTTTTACATGCCACTACAAGTAATCTACTATTTAACGACCAAAATTAGTGAAGGGACCATTTGCCCGTCATTAATGTGCATATAATAACG
>NW_017975983.1:0-1487 GCF_001876935.1 Asparagus officinalis
TTACTCTTAATCCAGTGGATTCCAAGTAATCAACCCCCAGTCTTGATTAAGACTTAGCAGGGGAATAAATAGAGGTAGACAAGGCACATCACCTAGTAAGGCACTATCCATGAAGTCGGAATAGAGTCACATCATCAGGTAGGCCATTATCTAATGAGTTTGACTATCAGAGGTAACTGTTAACGTGATAGTTGTTGGACCCGCCATCCTACTGAAGAGGATTGACTTCAGTGGCCGTAGTATCTTTCCCTTCTGACTGGGAAGAGTGAGCCTGGTCCAGGTGCTCAGGAGAAGATTGGGCTTGGTCTGATTGCTCGGGCTGATCCTGCCTACTTTGTTCTTCAGCTTTGATCCTGGCAATGATTTTTTGAGCCTGCTCGCCTTGAGAGATTAGTTGTCTCCAAGAACGGCATTCTGCAACTCCTATTCGGGCTAGGAGGTCGGTTTGCAAGTTGTGTCGACAGGTCTCTACTAAGGTAGACTGTGTCATACCTGACGAACACCGGAGAGCCATGGATCGGAACCTTTTGACGAAGGCTTTGACGGACTCCATCTTCTTCTGCTTGGTGGCGAGAAGGGTATGAATGGAGACTTCTGTATCCTCTTCAAAGAATCTTGACAGGAAGAGTCTCTCAAGATCTGCCCACTTTTGGATACAGCCCGCAGGCAGTTTCCTGAACCATTCAAAGGCAATTCCCTTGAGGGTGCCAATGAACAATCGAGCCAGTATGGCGTCGTTTGATATCATATTTCCAGTCTGTGACTTGAAATGATAAATATGTTGGTTCGGTGATCCCGTGCCGTCAAAAGTTTGTAGCGTCGGGACCTCGAACTTTGGAGGATAAGGGGCTGCATCCCATTCGGCAGGATAGGGCCTGATAACTCCCTCATCTTGGAGCTCGTTTATGTTAGCAATGGCTTTGAGGCGGGCTTCCAATTCTTCTATTTTGGCAGACTGAAGATTCTGCTCGTTCTCAGTCTCTCTTCCTTCATCAGAGGAAGATTCCAGGCTGTGGGCTTCTTGGTCAGAAGCCGCATCATCAACCACTTTTCCCTTCCCTTTGCTTGTGTGAGGTCGGGATGAAGATTTTTTCCTCTCCGGGAAGATTCTTGCCTAAGCGGCGAATCTGTCTTCTGAGATTTGGCCTTGTCTGCGACGATTTGAGTCAACATGGCCATGAGTTCATTGATGGCCTCCTGCTGTGATTTGAGCATGGCCTTTTGCTCATCAACCCTCTTTGAAAGATCTTCAGAATGTTCTGCCATGTGGGCGAAGCTCTCATGCCCAACGAAAGAGCTTGATGATTGGGACTCCGCAATGGCTGAGTGTTCGTCATCGGAATTAGTTCCTCTGGCTAAACTCCGATAGTTGACTGGGAGAATGGCTCCTATTCGCGTCCGAGTGCGTTGGTAGACTACTTCAAACTCGTTAGTGATTTCTCTGACGCTCGGTAAATGACTTGTCTCAGAATCATCGGAACTAGGTC
>NW_017975984.1:0-1486 GCF_001876935.1 Asparagus officinalis
CCAGCGTCTTGGGGCTGTTCCTCGGCCTCTGGAGCGTTCTGGCCATAATCTCTCAGGTAAGCTTTTCCTAACCGAGTGTCAGGATTGCCTTCTGGGTATGCTGCTAGAACAATCCTCTCCTCTTCTGAATCAGTAAGAGGCTTGAGGTGGTCATCATCTTCAGTAATGGAGGGGCTAATCATGTTGGAAGACTTAGCCTTGCCTCCCTTCTTTTTGGACGGGGTGTTCGTCCATTGTTGATCTCCTAACAGATCAGGGTGGACCCACATGATTTCCCCTTTTGGGGTAGTGAGGGGCACCAACCCCCTGTCCTTCTGACTATGCAAGTCAACATTCTTCAGACGTATTTCTCCCTTGCGAATGGGGACGACGCCGTCCACCGTTACTACCGGGGGAAAATCACCAAATTGGACCGCTATCATATTAGTAGATACGGTCTTCTGCTCTGGCTTCAGTGTGAGCACATTAGCGTTCACCAGATTCTGTAAGATGTCTTTGAAGACATAGCACTTTTTGGTAGGATGTCCAAGGAATCTGTGATAACGACAATAGTTGGGGTCATCCACTTTCCCTGCTTCATCCGGCTTCCTGACCTCAGGCAATTGCAGCTTGTTGTTCTTTCGAAGCAATTGGAATAATGTATCCACGTGCTCCTCTTTGAACGAATACTGCTTGGGCGCTCTTTGCTGATTTGACGCCCTGCCTTGCTTATTTGGCGGTGGTACTCGCGTGTAGTCGGCCGCCAAGGTCTCCTTTCCCTTAGACCGCTGGGCGTTGTTCTGGTTGCGTTGCTGATTTTGCTGCTGCGGCTTGGGTTGTGGCACTTCTTCGGCTTTGACCCGCGCCACTATTTCTTCAGCTTGTTCTCCTTGTGAGACTAGTTGTCTCCAGGAGCGACATTCTGCCACCCCCATTTGAGCAAGGAGCTGGGTCTGCAGGTTGTGCCTGCAAGTTTCAACCAGAGTTGATTGGGTCATACCTGAGGGGCATCGCAATGCCATGCTGCGGAATCTCTCCACATAGGTTTTGATGGACTCTCCTTTCCTTTGCTTAGTGGCAAGAAGAGTTGGGACCGAGACCTCCGTGTCGTCCTCAAAGAATCTGGCCAAGAATAGCCTTTCCAGGTCTACCCATTTCTGGATAGATCCGGCAGGCAATTTCATGAACCATTCGAAGGCGACACCCTTAAGGGTACCGATGAACAGCCTGGTCAGGATGGCGTCGTTTGCTACTACATCCCCAGTTTGGGACTTGAAGTAGTAAATGTGCTGATTTGGCGATCCTGTACCATCGAACGGTTGTAAGGTAGGGGCCTTAAACTTCGGTGGGTAGGGAGCTGTATCCCACTCAGCAGGGTAAGGTCGCACTACCCCTTCTTCGCGAAGCTCGCTTCTGTTGGCAATTGCGTTAAGGCGATCCTCCAGCTCCTCCACCTTAGTAGATTGAGGGTGCAGTTCTTTCTCGATCTCCCTCTCACCCTCGGAAG